>NW_015635062.1:46125-48511 GCF_001515625.1 Sinocyclocheilus rhinocerous
TACAATTTTAAATACATGAATTATGTTTCCATCTTTGTTGCCACAGTTTTAGAAGTGCCTTTTTCTGTTCTAAAGAAGTGTGTGTGGGGGTGCATGTATAAGCCAAGTTGGTGATTGGTGAGTTTTTGGCTCAACCTCTGCATTTAAAGTCACACCAGAGGTGTTCAGCTGGGATTAGGACTTCCAATACTTTTGGCAATATAGTGTACATCATGAGCGCATTCCAGCGAGAATGAAAGGCGCTATTACTGTAATAGGTGCTCTGTACTGTAATGATTTCTCACCTGTGAATGAGACATTAGGTAATCTGACAGCACTGCATTCAATCCTCCACCAACGCGGTCTCTCATCATATTGCAGGTTAGTCTCTAGTCTGCCTGAGAGCGTTCGTGTGTTTTGGAGGAGGCATGGCTTTGCAAAGTGATTATGCAGGAGGGTGTGAGCTTATGCTTTCAAAGCTAGCTTGTAGGGATGTAACAATATCAAAATCTCGCGACACAATAATATTGCGATATGAAGTCCACGATACGATATTTATTGTGATATTTAAAAAAAAGACATATGAAGAATTGGAAAAAACATGTTACATTTTAAAGTTAAATTATTCTATCTAATGCAATTTGAGAGTTGAAAATTAAGAGCTCCAACCCATGTTCTTAACTAAGAAAATTTAAGTCAGAAAAAAGTCAGTGAATTGATTTGTACCTGAACTTTAAAGGGGATTCAACCCTCTTTTTATTTGTAATATACTGTCTCAGTCGAAATTACATTCACACTGGTGTTTTAGGAAGCCAAACAAATTAGAATATAATAAAAATAACAACAACATTAATAGCCATATATTGTAAAACAATTGCACTGTAAAATAAATAAAAATTAATATTTCATATGTATATTATTTTTGCTTTACATTACAGTAGGGAAATTACAATACTTCTTTCCTAATTTTTACACTTGAAAGAGATAATTTGAATTTGGACTGCATTTAAACCGTTAGCTGTCAGAAATTCACACTGCACTTTTAAGCTTTTATTTTGACGGAAACGGCAGTAGTGCTTTTATTCTGAAGGAATAATAGTTCAGTGAAAATATGCTTACAAAAATATCACTACAAATCTAGTGAAATGCTATAATCATCTGCAACTGGTCGCTGTTGCGTACCCAAACGCACGCTAAACTCACAGCACGTGCATTGTATTAATTCAGTGTGAACAGCGCTGTACTCAGGCGCGGAAAACACCGGATCACGAGCTGATCGCCTCAACAATGTGCACGCTTCGCTATATAACACGCAGCAAAAACTTGATGAAGGAATTAAGCCATATTGTGCTTTCGGTTTTAGTTAGTTTGACAGATACTGTGCCAAAGCATAACAACTGAAAACACAACTTTAAAGACCTTTTATGTTAGAATAAGAAGTTTAAAAATATTTTAAAGGGGTGGTTGACAGCTTTTTTCTAGGCTTGATTGTGTTTATGGGGTGCAATCTAACATGTGTTAATGCTTCACATTATTTTTCATTATTTACATTATTTACATAATTTTTCACATAATTCACCTTTAGTCTACACCACTCTGTCCCTTCTCCTATAAACGCTCTGATGATTTCCTGGTTTTATGAAGCCCCTCTCTCTGAAATACGCAATGGGCTCAGATTGGTTAGCTGGCCCAGTGTGTTGTGATTGGCTAAACCGCCTAGTGCACATCCATTAGTGTCTCATACTTTTAGACATGCTGTTATTTGTAAATGCTACTGCTTCTGTTAGCTTCTAATATATGGTTTTATCCTGATTAAAGCTTTAATACAGCAGAATACATGACTGCGTTGTAGCATTTTTGTAACAGTAAGAAGTGTTTGCCAGCAAGTATTGCTTGCTACCACGGCAACCGTGTGCGTATCCATGTTTAACACTCCTCGTAGCTATGTGAAAAATATCTGTCTGTCTATACACAAAGTGTATAATTGGAACACAGTTCATTGGTGGAGCTGAGCTGATGATCTGAATGAGAGAGAGAGAGAGACAAAGAGAGACAGAGAGAGACAGATGCAGAGCGTGTTCGGAGGGGGACGCGAGGAACAGGATTAAGAACCGCTGCTTTAGAACACTGATTTTGAAACTTGTGAATCCATTAGAATCGTTAGAAGACAGAATCACGATTCATATATAAATAGATTTTTTTCATACACCCCTAGTTTTGACGGCGTGGCAACAACTCTTCCTCTTCTCTAAGGCTGGCCGCACACTAGAAGATTTTAAGGCCGATTTTAAGCCCGATTTGCATCCCCTGAACGATCGGGGGTGTGGCCCGATTCACGGCTTGTCGCAAACTATTTTTTTGTCCAAAAAATCCTCTATTGTGTGGTGTCATTACGATTATTTATCTG
>NW_015635062.1:49419-54802 GCF_001515625.1 Sinocyclocheilus rhinocerous
GCAGAACCTGTGCAAGCACGGCTCTTACAGGACATTTCAGAATGGTATGTTTTTTTTTTTTGTTTGTTGTTGTCCTATACATTGATGCACTTATTTGAGCAGTTATTTGTAAATGCTACTGCTTATGTTAGCTTCTAATATACAGTTTTATCCAGATTAAAGCTTTAATACAGCAGAATACATGACTGCGTTGTAGCATTTTTGTAACAGTAAGAAGTGTTTGCCAGCAAGTATTGCTTGCTACCACGGCAACCGTGTGCGTATCCATGTTTAACACTCCTCGTAGCTATGTGAAAAATATCTGTCTGTCTATACACAAAGTGTATAATTGGAACACAGTTCATTGGTGGAGCTGAGCTGATGATCTGAATGAGAGAGAGAGAGAGACAAAGAGAGACAGAGAGAGACAGATGCAGAGCGTGTGCGGAGGGGGACGCGAGGAACAGGATTAAGAACCGCTGCTTTAGAACACTGATTTTGAAACTTGTGAATCCATTAGAATCGTTAGAAGACAGAATCACGATTCATATATAAATAGATTTTTTTCATACACCCCTAGTTTTGACGGCGTGGCAACAACTCTTCCTCTTCTCTAAAGCAGCGCAACATGACCCCGCCCCTTTTGTTGCATGTTCCCAGGGGCGGGGTTTCTGTAAATTTCTGGGTTTGTGATGTCACCAACCCAGGAAGTAGCTCGTTGTAGTCCCTACGAGCCTTTTTTTAGGCATTAAACTACCATAATTTTAAAAGACAATATCTCCGTTTGCATTGAATTTTCAGCGTCATAACTTTGCAGATATTGTTTATGCTCAAACAGCAACGTTACAAACTAACTAAAGTTGAAAAAGTGAAATCACAATCAACCACCCCTTCAAAAACTACACTTTTTGCCCAGAAGACCTATCATTTCATATTGTCATGTGACCACGATAATATCGAGACAGTTTTGCTATCGCGACATCACGATATTGATATCGTTGCATCCCTACTAGCTTGTTATCGCTAGCCTTTCTGAAATTGCCTACCCTACTTCTAACATTTTATGAATATCATACTCAAATGGAGTTAACAAGGTTTTTACCATTGAATAACGGAGGTTTGTGCACTGAAAAAAAATAACTTTTAGGATTTACTTAAAAAAAAAAATCTTTGTAACAATTTGCACTCACACATTTTAAGTAAATTTTACTGCTACTGCTCTGTACAATCTACTTACTACTTGTATGAATTAAATATTATTTTTGTTCTCACTCTTTGTGCTATAAGTACAAGAGTTAAACTAAAACATACTGCAAAATATTTATTAAGATCTTTATTAAGACTTTAAATTAAGATGCCAAGAATAAAAAGAAGAGAAAATGATCCAAAACCAATGGCTACTCCTGGATAAATTTTAAATGTTTTTAAATTGTAATAAAATTAATCGTAAAACCGTAAAACATCCATTATGTAACAGATCTAATTAAGTGCGTCACCATGCTACAGACTGCAGTGTTTGCTGGAACTGAAGGCATAACAGGGTGGTAACAGGTGAGCGCTAGCCAATGAGACTGCTGTTAAAAGGCTGAATAATTCAAAATGAACTCCCAGACATGGAATTCTGTAGCATGGAAATCCCAGTTTTTATGCTGGCATAGAGTGGTGTTTTTAGCTTTTGCCTCTTCAAAAAATAAAATGAGAAAGTGGACTGCCCTCTGACACACATGACATTGTCCCAGTCGGTTTATGGCTGTTGAGCAAGCATCCACTGGGGGGGTATCAGGGCGTAATGTCCCCAGGGAAGTAATTTTATAAAGATATTCTAACAGACTCTACAGAGTAGGTGAAAGGCTCAAAGGTTGCCAACCAGTCGCAATGGAGTGGGAGTGCCAGGTGCAGTGCACTGAATGGGAGGCAAACTCACCCCACCCACGTAGAAGTATTTCTTATCTGGACCGTAGGCCTAGGAAAGGAGTGCCCAGTATAAATTGGTCCTGATAATATAACTGGGAGGGGGGATATTATACGTCTATTGGATGCCTCCGACAAAAAGCTGGTGAGTCATTTGATTGATTTTTGATGATTTTGTTGTGGCATACTTCCATTGTAACTAAACAATGTCCAAAAACACACAAGTAAAACAATGTATAGAAAAGAAGAAAATATGTTTTCCTGAGCCCCCTGACCTAAGCTAGTTTAGATGCTGTGGCTTACCCTAAGGAGGGCTGTGCTATCAAAACAACCCAGAAATATTTACAAACTGAAACAGTAGAGAGGCATGATATAAAATTGGTCAAAAGTTTTAGAAGCAGCTACAAAAAAATGTTTGGTGGCAGATTGCTTCTAAAGGAGGATCTTGAAATTAGTAAATGTAGAAATCCAGATATTTTCAAAGGTTCTCAATCTTATTCTCACCACTGTATATTAAAGGACAAAATAATTGATCAATTGCATTAAATATAATGCACAAACAAACAAACAAATAATTGTTGAATAAACAACCAGGTCACAAGTTAGCAGTACATCACTCACTAGACTAAAAACTGTACATTGAGACATACAGACATGAGTTAGAACGTACAAAATGTTGAGATTATGGGATGACATTAAAAGAACTAATTAAATTGTTTTAACCATTAACTGCAACAAACCATTTGAAGAACCAGTTTAAATCACCCATCACTTACTCAGATGCACAAACACTGTATCATGAGCTGCATGTGTGCAAACGTACACAGTTTGAAACACTTGAAAGGAAAGGCTGGAAAGGGTGTTACCTGGGAGCTGAGATATATTTGTTTGTATCAAACATAATGGCAATGACAAATTCCATCCCTAGTGTTAGAAGTGATCATGCTATGTTTTGCTAACTTTTTACAATGTTTCTAGAAAGATTCAAAACTTGGACAACATAACCTTTTCCAGCTGTTTTGCACTGAATTTCAGTGTGCAAAAAAAAAGTAACTTCTTATTCTGTCCTTCACAATGAGGTGAGCGGAAAGGTTTTATCTACTTGTTGCAGAATTGCTTCCTGACTAATTTGCTCTTTGAGAACACTCACCTTCGATTTACATTGAAAACAGTCTGTGGAGGAGAATTTATTCCAGGGCTCCACTGTAAAATGTGCTTGAAGTTATGAGACAATATTGTAAAGTTGACAGGAGCAGGGATTGTGTTAAGCACTAGAAGAAGAAAACCATAAAGAAATATGACACATACCACAAACAATCAATGTTTATCTTTTATTTTTTGTCTTGTCTTGCCAATAGTTTATCAAAAATACCCAAAACACCTAAAATTGTTGGAAATATAAAAAATAAAAAAAACTTAAAATGATAATAAAAGCTTCTGTGGTTTATTTGTGAGCATTTATTCAATCTTTAGTCATGGACTAAAACAGTATTTAGTTCATGATTAAATATCATACAAACGACTTTGAGACAAAAGACATTGGCTGCTAGATTTCACACAATGTGCCCCCCCCCCATCATACCTGTAAAGAAGAGAGACATGAGGAAAAGCTGCCCCATGTAAGTGGTCCTCATTTTGACTGTTGATCATAATTCACAAATAGCAGCAACCTCACACTGAAATAAAAGTACAAAAGAGAAATGATTCAGACGGGCCACCAAGAAAAGAGGAACAAGGAAAAAGAGACCTTTATTTACCAAACCTTTATTGTAACATTAAAAGGGTCATCGGATGCCCATTTTCCACAAGTTGATCTGATTCTTTAGGGTCTTAATAAAAGGTCTATAACATACTTTGGTTAAAATTTCTCAATGGTAGTGTAAAACAACACCCTTTTTACCTTGTCAAAAACAGCTCTGTTCAAAGCGACCCGTTTCGGTGCATGTCCCTTTAAATGCTAATGAGTTCTGCTGACTCCGCCCCTCTCTTCCATGGGGTGACGAGCCATTCTCATGAGACTGTAAACTTTAGCCACATTTAGCCACGGAACTTGCTATCTAGCACATTATTAGGAAAGGCCATTTGCAAAGATTCATAGCTGGATCATGAATGTTTTGAGCGAACATAAGAAGCATTTAGGTAGATCGGGGGTAGGGATATGCCGGTATCAAATTCTCATGTTGCGATTAATTGCCAATGCTTTTATCACGGTATACGGTATTATCACGATATTGAAATTTAGTTTAAAAAAAGTGCTGTCATAATACAGTATAACAACATTTTTTCTTATAACAAAAATAACTGAACATTTAAATGCAATAAAGCAATACAGAAAAATGTATAAAGTAAAAAATTTTACACAGATTAAAGTGCAAAAGAACTATAAAGACCAATAGGTATCACTTTACAATAAGACCTCATTAGTTAACCTTAGTTAATGCATTAACATTCACAATGAGCAATAGCAACATTTGCTACAGAAGTTATTAATCCTTGTTTAAAAAATACAAGTCTTAGTTCATGTTAGCTCATTAAATAACACAGTTGCAACTTTCAATTTTAACAACGTGTTATTAAATATTGTAATTACCTAAGACTAATGAATGTTCAGAAGAATTTTTCATTGGCAGTTTATGTTAACTAATGAATTAACTAATGTTAACTAATGAAGCCCTAATGTAAAGTGTGACCGAACAATAAAGAATCAAAACACTTTCAAACAATATCTAGGGCATGTTGTAGTCCAGATTAAAATGTAAAAAAAGTTAGAAAATAAATAGCCTATTAAGTCTAAATATGTAAGTATTTGGCGCTGTGATGAACATCATAGCAAATACACAAATCTGAATGACTGCTTAAATCATTTAAACACGATTCAGAAACAGAAAGTAGTGCAGCTGCTTTGTTTACAGGGTTTCCGGGGTAAAGGCTGCATTTAAATGAATTATTATAATTATTATTATTATTATTTCTGCAGTTTAGCACCATCTGCTGTCAGAGAGTGAAAGTGCGCTTTCATCCAGAGCGTCTCTCACATGTTCCGCCATGTGCTTCTCGTCCGCGCTTGTTTACATCAGAGTGCGCACGCGTCTTTCACGCAGCATACAGCGGTGTTGTGCATTTTGACCAGTTGATGGGAAAAGTATTCTTAAAATGCATTCAAAATTCGGAATAATTTGTAATATATAATTATTCACGGTATTTAGAAGTGCCCACGATAACAATATCGTGCATATTCATTACCGTGATATATCGCATTACCGAATACCGGCACAAGTCGGTATTCGGGGGGTCATTCCCTTTAAAAACAATTGTAATCCACTGCGTCTTCAGCGGCACAGATGTTGGGAGTAAATGACGACTGCTATGTTCATTATTACATCCAACAACAGAACGCCTCAATCGCTTAGGAGTCATTCTTGTCTACATCTGCTCCGGCGTCAAAACAATGGCAGACTGATGACAGCTCATTCAGGGCGGGTCTGTGCCAAAA
>NW_015635062.1:54859-57203 GCF_001515625.1 Sinocyclocheilus rhinocerous
TTAATGCATTAACATTCACAATGAGCAATAGCTACATTTGCTACAGAAGTTATTAATCTGTTAAAAAAAATACAAGTCTTTGTTCATGTTAACTCATTAAATAACACAGTTGCAACTTTAGATTTTAACAACGTGTTATCCTGCTCCGGCGTCAAAACAATGGCAGACTGATGACAGCTCACTCAGGGCGGGTCTGTGCCAAAACGCAAGTGTCAATCAACAATCGTGGGAGGGGCCTGGTTCTGTGTGACGTCACACAGCCACAAATCGGAGAACGGCTTGATCTGAGAAAGGGGTTATGATTTTTGCGGATTTAAAAAAAAAAAAAAAAAACACTGGGAGGATTTTTATCATTATAGGGTGATTGTGTACACACACTGCCAACACACATTTCAGTTCAAGCAACATGTAAAAGTGCATTTCGCATCCGATGACCCCTTTAAAAACCAAAATACACAAAGCTTTTTAACATCACACATATTTTACCTTAAAAGCATTAAAAAACTAAAATATACACACATTTTTTTTTCTTTCACACTCCACCAAACTCTTAAAGGGGTCATGAACTGAGAAATTAAATTTCCCTTGATCTTCTGACATACAACAGGTCTATGTACTATAAAACATACTGTAAGTTTCAAAATTCAAACCTCTCTCATTAGTTTAAAAACAGCTTTTATTGAAACCAAGCTCAGAAAAACAACTCGTTTTGGAATGTTCCAATGGCTAAACACAGCCTCCGCAGGAGAAGATCAACGCCTACTTCTACATCATTACTGTTTAGCCCCGGCCACCGATTCAGGCTTGTAGTAGGATGAGAGGAAATACTAGAGACGACATTCATTTTTAATTACCCAAGACCACTGATACTGAACCCGGCCCGTGTCCGAGGCACTCGTCTAAGTTTTGGACCTGAACCCGCTCGGGTATTGGGTCAGACATCGGGTTTTCGGATTCAAGTGGACTCGTGAAGACATCTACTGAGAAGCTCCTGTTCTCCACCCTCATTAGTTTACTGTGTTTATGTTTTTTTTTTTTAACGGGTTCTCTATTGAATTGCACTCAAAAAAAAAGATTTTTTGATGCTGTTCACTTTATTTAAATAATTCATTTTGATTTAACACCATGTATCAGGTTTGTCATTCAAACATGACTGCGTCTTGTTAAACTGACTTGAAATGGTTGCTTTTTGGCTTAACTCGATGTTTTCATTTTGAAAGAACATGTTTCAATCAAGTACCTCAAAATAAGTTTTACACTTCCCATCATGCTTTGCACAGGACTGGATATGGGGAGAGAAAATGTTGAATTAAAGTGTTATTTTATGCATTTTTTAGTAAAATGTGATAGGGAGACTTTTTCATGTCTAATGCTCTATTATGTGGGCATTTTAAAAGACTTTCTATTGGTGTATTTTGTGCGAGTTACCATTGTGGTGAAGTGTGGAGCGTGTGGTTGGGTTGAGGACTTGCTTAAAAAAAGTCTAAAATACTTTTAAAAAAGCGACTCCAATGAGAGTGCTAGTGCATGATATACACACAGTACCATCCTTAAACTGCCAACAACTATCTATCATATGTGTAACCAAAATAACCAAAAGTTAGGCTATATCTTACTTGCTTATGTTTTTATAACACTTTGGATGAACTTGCATGGACAGTGGTTCTACATGATGTAAACATTATCTCTACTCAGATATTTCATGTAGGATGAACTAAAGCAAACTGAGTAAACTCAACTAAAATTAGACATGTCCTAATAACTTGATTTATTCATGTCCAAATAACATGGTACAAACACGTGGAACCACTGTCCATGATTGAATCATGTTCAGCCAAAGAGTCATTTTTTTTAGTGTACTTGCCTAAAACGTTTGATGTGCGTAGTTAATAATTACAGTGGTTTGAGCGCGTTTGACCAGAGACTAGAGTGCAATTAAAGATCTGTGCTTATGTGACCATCTTGAGAAGCGCTACAAATTCTGACAATGGAAAAACAACAAGGAAATATACAGGGGCAGTGGCCGGAAAAAAGAGATGCAAGGATGCATGGTGGAAGGGTATAGGGAGGATGTAGGCATGTTTCTTATTTCACATTTCTCAGTCATGACTTTATGGCCAAGGCCATAGAAAGGGTACAGCCGAATGTTGGGAGAACACTTTGAACACTTTATAACACACAAACACACGTACAATGTACATGTATGCACAGTCATGTGTGTACAACTTTAATAACTTTAATACATCCCTTATTTGGCAAGTCTTCTCTGTATGACTTTTTAAAATGAGTTACAGTGTGTCATTTAGCGATAAAGGAATTATGGTGTTAAGGACTACACCTTCTT
>NW_015635062.1:58410-82107 GCF_001515625.1 Sinocyclocheilus rhinocerous
ATGTTTTTATAACACTTTGGATGAACTTGCATGGACAGTGGTTCTACATGATGTAAACATTATCTCTACTCAGATATTTCATGTAGGATGAACTAAAGCAAACTGAGTAAACTCAACTAAAATTAGACATGTCCTAATAACTTGATTTATTCATGTCCAAATAACATGGTACAAACACGTGGAACCACTGTCCATGATTGAATCATGTTCAGCCAGAGAGTCATTTTTTGAGTGTGTCTGACCCCCCAAAACATCTAGGTATTAGTTACTCGCATAAGTTATTAAATGCAAAATGTTTGAACTAGTTGTCATAAACTGTAAAACATTTCTATTAGACTTTTTTTTGTAATTGTGTCCTGAACTGATGTTTTGCGCAGGTATATCTTGTGAAGGTGCAGGTAAATGAAGGGAAATGTAAAGCGTTAGATCAACCAATGATCAACCAGTTCTCTAAAATAACTCAAGAGATGCATGTCATGAAGCTTTATTTGGCAAGCATATATAGACAGAGCACAGCACAGTGTTACAAATTCTGACAATGGAAAAACAACAAGGAAATATACAGGGGCAGTGGCCGGAAAAAAGAGATGCAAGGATGCATGGTGGAAGGGTATAGGGAGGATGTAGGCATGTTTCTTATTTCACATTTCTCAGTCATGACTTTATGGCCAAGGCCATAGAAAGGGTACAGCCGAATGTTGGGAGAACACTTTATACAGACTGTAACACACAAACACACGTACAATGTACATGTATGCACAGTCATGTGTGTACAACTTTAATACTGTTGCATAATCCCTTATTTGGCAAGTCTTCTCTGTATGACTTTTTAAAATGAGTTACAGTGTGTCATTTAGCGATAAAGGAATTATGGTGTTAAGGACTACACTTTCTTTTCAGCTTGTCACAAGAGCTACTCATACATTGATTCATTGCCTACTTTAATACATCCTTACTTCATGATGAAATTTTACTACCACAACTGTATACCTCCTTAATTAGTTCATTAAAAAGTGGATTTGCTAACAATCTCCAGTCTCTGTGGGAGGTCACAAAATGTTTTATTAGGGGAAAATGTATTGCCTTTTCCTCTTTTCAGAAATCTAGGAAGAGCCACAAGGACGAACTGGAGAGACAAGTTCAGGAGACAGAAAAGGACTTCAAAATCTCCATTTGTCAACAGAAAGGAGATTTTGTGCACTAAAGAATTAGACTAAACTGAACTAAAGGTGTCACTTCTACACAAAGTCGAATTCATTATGCACTGCATCAGACAGTCATACAATTTTAAAAGTGAGCTTATAAATAGGGAATACATTACTCCAGGTACAATATACTACTAGGTTAGACCAGATCCTTATTGTTTTCTCTGCAATAAGGGTGTGTTCACACTTGTCATGTTTGGTTCGATTAAAACGAACTCTGGTGCGATTGCTCTGTTAGTGCGGTGCCTACACGCAAGAATGAGCGCGCTTAGTTCAGCAGACGGCATTAGGTGTGTTCAACTTAAAGCAGTGCTGAGCAGACCGATCGGTTAATGGGTCGTGGGTTCGAGTCTTGGTACCGACGGGGATTGTCGGCGGGGGGAGTGAATGACCAGCGCTCTCTCCCACCTTCAGTAACCACAACTGAGGTGAGACCCTTGAGCAAGGCACCAAACCCCCAAGTTTGAATAAGTGTGAATGCTGCCATCCGAACCCTGGTGCGCACCAAACAAGAAGACCGAGACCGCTAAGGGTGTGTTCACACTTGTAGTTCGGTTCGTTTGGTTCATTTGGTCCGGACCAAAAAGGAAAATGATACATTTGGTCCTGGTCCGCTTAGCGTTCACATTGGCATTTTTGACAGCAAACCTAAAGACAGCGAACCTAAAGGCATAGTGATACATTCACAACCTGATTGGTTGGCTTGAATGACGTACATATCGTGACGGAACTCACCGAACACCACAGACTTAAAGTGGCGCTGCAGGTGTATGATATCAAAGCACCCATTAACCGATCGGTCTGCTCAGCGCTGCTTTAAGTCAAACACACCTAATGCCGTCTGCTGGACTAAGCGCGCTCATTCTTGCGTTCACTGCTGTGTGTGTGCACTTGGATGGGTGAAACACAGAGCACAATTTCTGAGTATGAGACACCATACTCGGCCACATGTCCTTTCCTTTCCTTTTCAATGATTATAAAGGGAGCTCTATTTGCACACTTTCTAGACCAGTGTTTCCCAACCTTTCTTTAGTCGCGGCACCCTTATTCTTGCGTGTAGGCTACATATATACATGATATATGAACGCAACATGGACCAAATACTTCTAAAAGAACCAAAAACAGGAAGTAATGACAAGATGCGACGCTATGCGACATGATTTGATGACGCGGAACGAGTGATGTATCCAAAACAAAATAAGCAGAGGGCAAACGTGGAGCAACGAGGAAGTAAAGTGCCTTTCATTTGCTCACACAGTGTTTTTTTATTTTTACAGTTGGGTAATTTTGTTGCAGTAGCACGAGATAGCTTGATTTAAAACTTTGAATTGAATAAAAAATGACAAGGAGGCAAAGCAGTTAATAATAAAATAAGAACAAATAAAAAATTACTAATGATAGCACAAATAAAACATAACGATAGGCCAACAAATGAAATAAATTGCTTTTTAGTTTTTCAGGTAGGTCTAACACACTGTAGGGCTATTAAGAGATTTTTTTTTTTATCAATTATCCAAATAATGTTTAATCCTAGAAAGCTATTATTATCAGAGGACACGTGAGCATAACGGTTAGCAGATCAGTGAATGAGAGGGCAGCGTTACCAGTTGCCCATTTACCACACAGTAGGGCTATTGCAAACAGAACAATACTGTACTACATCGATGTTTCCTGTCGGCTCGATTTTTGAGTGGACTTTGCTGTTCTGATGAGCATGAACGGTATACGAGTGGAGCACTCACATGGGCCGTGAGCGACTGAGCGGAGCACACACGCATAGAGCGGGATAACACGCAGAGCGTCACACCACGTGAAAGTGAATCCTGAGCGGTGAACTAATTTTCGGCAGCCGGAATATCAGTGCATCTCTATTTATTGGCGACATCAGAAATGGATATTATATAATAGCTGCTTTTTTTAACATTTTAGGCACCCCGGTTGGGAAACACTGTTCTAGACTATATATGATCCATTCCTAATTTGAATCCTCATACAAATTTTTGGGAGCAACATTCTCATAAATATGTGGGATTCACTCTTGAATTGCAATGACTGCCATAGTGATAACCATAGCAATGGATGAGACAAAAACATAATTTGTGAAAATATATGTGCATTATGCAATGTAAATGCAGACTAAAAGATTAATAGGAAATTGAATATGTTTCTAACCTTGTTCTAAACATTAATGAATCTGCAGTCTTGTAAATGAGCGACTGCATGCCTGAGGTTAGTTATTTGCATTAAAAAAAATAAAAAATAAAACCAGCTCCAAATAAGGGTTTTTCACACAACTCTCCTTGATGGCCATCAGTCACTTTCAGATAAAATATGACGCTCTAAGTTAAAACGAACATAAAAAGCATGTAGATTTCACACACAAATCTCAGACTTCATTACTGTTAATCTGAAACAGTGAATTACCAATAATGTCTCAAGCGCCACCACCAGCCCATAATTCAGCCCAAAGTTCTGTTTCATTTGAAAAATATGCATTTTCATTCACACACATTTGCAAAATCCATTGTGTTATTAAGTGGTAGTGTTTGATAACTTCTATTGTAACTTGCAATATTATTCAGTTGAAATATAAATTTAATAAAATGTCTAGGTCAGCAGTAATTGTGACTGTATGGTTTGTTTTATAGCCTATATTTAATATACCTATAAGGATATTTGGATTTAAAATCCTCAGCTTGACTGGTGTTGCCTAGCCACACATCTATATTTTAAATATTGCCGACAAAAACTGAATGATGTAAAAATCATGTCCTTGATCATGTGTATTAAAGTTAGTGGTCTTTGAACTTCAGGATCACAAGTGTGTTTAACAGCCAAAGAGTAATATACAACAGAAATACTGTACAGAGGATGCCTTCAGTATCAACTACCTCACATTAACAAATCACAGGTGTCCCATTAGAAGAAAAGTAAAGTATTTTCTTGTACACATTACATTCAAAGAGGTTTAATAAAAACCTTTAGTGGATGGGATCTTGATGAATTCACCTGATTCTTAAGTCACCCCTACACCATGGTGACTGACAAGATCTATGCAAGGAAGATGAAAAACAGTTTAACACTAGGCTACTTAAAAAATTAATGTCTTAACATTGATTCTTGAAAATGTACCATGTAGCTCCATGGTATTCCTTTAAGTATATTGGTGCATCATGTAAAATGATGATAATTGTATATCTACATCGTACAGAAGGCTATATCAAACAACCATACTACACTTATACTATCACTGTACCACAGTAACGCCATATTGCTTTAAAAAAGCTAACTATATAAAAAAAATGTTAAACACAGTAGTATTAACTTTCACCCCTAAAAGGAGCTAATGAAAAAAATATTTAACTTAAAATTCTTATTAGTGGACATCTAATAAATAGCCCCAAGCACTTTTTTTAAATTTATGTTTTATATAAAACTCTACCGTACGGTTGAGCTGTCAGTCCATGGTCATTTCTATTAGTTATTTTCCAATAATAAACATTCCTTTAACTGTATTAGTATCTTGGATACATTTCATAACCTTCAGGGTCCACAAAGATAAAAAATTATATTGAAGCGTCTCTATAATATAGACGTATGGCAATATATATGTTATATGATGTCCGGAATACGTTGCCTTTGCAAATCAATGAATTTTTTTTATTAAACAACTAACGTTAATTACTTTGTGCGACGACTGAAACATTACAAGTGAAATGTATCAAGTTCCAACTGTTTCTGAACACTCACTTAAAAACACATTTTAAAAAGCTCTTCACAGTACCTGTAAATCCGTGATGTTATATCCTATCCTTTTGTCAGCGAGAGCGCACAGAATTTAACGTTAAGTGAACGTTTTCAAACGTTTAAGGAAGTTCCCAAATCTGCTTTCCTAACGTCATTACTGAAAAACACCTGCACAACCGGAGGCTGCAGTTTCAGGACCGCATTTCCAGGACCCTATAGCTTTTGTAACAGCGCCACCTACCGAATTAGATGATATAGCGGAGGCAACACCCTTCTCGAAAAACACGTGCCTCAAGTTCACTTGACACAGGCAGGAAGTCATGTGATGTTCATTGAAAAGAAAAACAAATAGGTTACTTGTGTGTAAGCGAACTAAATTATAATAATTGCCTATAGTAGAAGCAGACTCTATATGTTTTGGGGCTTTTGTTTTGTTTCCCTTTGTTTAATATCAAGTAACAGCCTAAGATCACTTCAGCACAAACGATGCCCGGTGTTACAATATAATTATTGAACGCCAGACAGTTCAAAATATACGTGAATTTTAACATGTAAACAATGCATCGAATACATATTGGTTACGCGTTGTTTTCGCGTAAAAGGTAGACGCGGAAATGCATATATCGAATATGGCGCCGTAATCATACCAAAAACCAAGCGTCCTTGTGGCGGACATAAATGCCAAAACTATAGTAACACCGGACGCATCTTACACAAGGTTGTTTTACTGTAAAGCACATTCATGCCAGAGATCTTTTATTTACTATTCAGCTAATCAAAACCCTCAGCCGATTACTTTCTTTTTTTCTGGCAGACCAAACTCCAGCCAGAGCTCAGCCAAATGATGTTTGATACTAGACTGTGAAAAAAACCGCATCAGAATTAAGCCAGAAGTTCCGAATGTAAGCCAGACTCAGCCCACACTTGCTATCTGGGTAAGCGTCCAATTGACAGAGTGACGACCAGTCAGCTGCATTCAACCTACCAGTGACACGCAGCAACAAAGCAACACAATCCCATTCATTTCAACAGAGCTGGCTATTTCCAGTGACACAAGCGACATTGACTGTTGGTGATAGGAGGTGGGCGTGTCCAGCGACACACCAAAGTTGATATATGTTTAATTTTATGCAAATACCAATAGGAGTAAAGTCAGTGGAGCGCACATGATCTGTCACTACATTCTGTAGTGCAGAGGTCTTCAACCCTGCTCCTGGGGACCCACTGTCCTGCAAAGTTTATTTCCAACCTGCTTCAGCACATCTGCCTGTGTATTTTCAAGCAATCTTGAGAAGCTTGATTAGCTGCTTCAAGTGTGTTTGATTAGGGTTGTAGCTAAACTCTGCAGGACAGTGGGTCCCCAGGAACAGGGTTGAAGACCTCTGCTGTAGTGGACTGTTGAGGCAAGATGGAGGAGAAGTTTAATTTTAGCGGTCAGCAACTTTCCTATATTTTATGATATGCCTCTGTGCACATAAGGTGGTACTTGCCGTGCTGACTCCGAGACTGAATAGTTTTATGAACCCAGATAGACCAGCGCTTGCTCTTTTACCGCAAATAAATGACCATGATGGCAAAGAACACTTATTATGAGCTGTGGCTCAGACTTTACCATCTGCTCCGCTGAGGAGGACATCACCAGCCTCCTCAAGTTCGACCAAGTTTGTTTACTTTTCTTTCCTAAGTCAATGTATAATTCAGTGTAGGTGGAAATTCGATTGTGCTACTTATTAATGTGATGACACATGGACTGTGATAAAGGCCTATTTATAATGTCACATCAAAATGTTATTTTAACAGTGTAATATCTCGTTATCACGGGGAAAACATTGTTTTTATGATATAATATGTCATTATTATAAGAAAATATACCAATTTAACGACACATTATATCGTTATTACAACAGAAGCATATCGTTATTACAAGAAAATGTGTTGAAGAAGTCTTGGATTACTAGAAGACAGAGACAGCATTGCTGCAGTAGGTTAGGCTACTTCCAGGTAAGTCTCTAGGTAGGTAAGTGTGTGTTCTCTTGACATTCCAGACAACTACTGAAGGTGTATGCACTTTATTATGCTCATGATGAGACCTGAGTTGCAGGTGCATGTGATTAATACTCTGCGTTCAAGTCTTCCTGGGACATTTGTACTTACCAGTTGAGTAATTACGATGTCAGGTGCGTTCAAATCACTTTGGTTGGAACATGATGGCGATTTAACTTTTCAACATAAAATTCAACTATTTTTTTTTAACTCTACATCTACAAAATGATGAATGAAGAATGTGCATTGTGTTTTTGCTTTTTTCTGTTTTTATTCAATTTATGGTGATGTAAACGGAATCATTATATATTTTATGATAATTATACAATACTATAATAATTTGTATATGTAACACATAGTTTTATTGTACATTACAAAAAAGTTATCTTTTTTTTTCATTTCAACAAATTTACCATCAATACAGTCACTGCATATCAATAGTCTTCGGCTGCGTCCATTGCATCCGACACGTTTTCTCACTGACACGCACCCAACTCTGAAACTCGGGGCTTAAAGAAAATCAAGTTTCCCACTCGTAATAATGACTTTGTGATGCCGTTCATGTGCGTTCAACTCGTAAATACGATCTATCTGTCATGACTTGAACGCACCAACTGTTATCGCTTTTCCATCGGTGCTGGAGCCGGAGCCCAACCACCACTTTTTAAGGCAAACTTACTTTGTGGCATTACCCGATATTCATAGTGGCCTGTAGGGGTCACAAAGGTGTTCTTCCATTCGTCCCCACTCTGCATCTGGATTAGATTGAATGTGCTGCGCAGGACAAGCTTGCTGAAGATGGTGGCTCCACGCAGCAGTTCCAGTGCAGCTGGGATAAGGGGAAGTGGGTAACAAGATTTGAAAGTTATTTTATGGAGTAAGCAGTAATCAATACAGAGCATTGTTTGTGAACCGGACATCATTCTGGACCCTTTGCCTGAGGCTTTGCATTACAGGTAATAATGTTATAAATAATATTCTTTCTTTTTTTTTTTTTCTCGCACAGACTAATCGATTCACATCATAAGACCTCAATATATCGTCAGTGGCCAAAAGCATTAATTTTGTGTTTTAGTTACACTTAACATGATACACTGCAGGAGCAGATGTGAGGCACATGCTTGGCTAAGAACTGATGCCATGAATCATATTTAAAAGAAAACTAAATTATAAAATTGAAAAAAAAAATAAAAAAGAGAGAAGTCTGGCAAAAAAGGGCAGGGGCCAAAAGGGTAGGTTCTTGAGCACATCTTTGGGTTTGTGCATGTGCCTGCTAATAACAAAATGGGTCGGAGCTGCTTCATTAGCAGATACGGGTCTGAGCCAAATCTGGTCCAAATCCATGATCCTATGTGTTCTGGATCCGTCACACTGTGTAAGTGGACTCTGATCCGTTCTGTGGCTCAGATCCAGAGCCTGTGATACCTCCGGGGGGAATCCAGTGTGGAGTCAGTTTGTCATATAGGTATTATTCATATAGTCATATAGTAACTTATTTTTACCCATTTTAATAATTAAATTGATAGAAACTAAGACATTATGCTGTTTTATGATCTAATACTGATTCTGTTCTGTTGGACAAATGTCATATCCAAAAATCAAGAGTGACAGCTTACTTTTTTCCATTTTCTGAGACAAAGAATTTTCCCTTCTTAAATTTTTTTATTAAATTCTTAAATTTCAAAGAAATAATAATAATAAAAATATGTTTAGATAACATTATTTGTACTCATTAAATAGATACAATTTGTTGGTTGTAATTCTAATATGTTTAATATTCAATTTTACATTTATTATTTTATGTTGTTTTATTTTATGATATTATTTTACGGTTGACAGGGCGCGTGTAAACCGCGCATGCTCACTGATCTTGCGAACAAACCACGCCCTTGATGATGTCGTCAGACAAAGCTGTTTTAAAGCAAGGCTATGCAGCGCGCCGCGGAGGAGACCAGAGATGTTTTTTAAAGGATGTGTGTGGAGGAGCGGCTTCACCACGCTGAATAAATAAACTGCTTTCGTGGGGAAAAAACACATCTTATTTAATTTAATGAATCAACAGCCTATATGCAAAGCATCAACATAACCGTACTTGCCATTAAACATTCGTGTTGGACTGCTCTATCATTTAGAGCGTATATTTAGACCGAGGAAATGCTGTTTTATATCAGAAGTTACGGCACTGGGTTAATTAATTTCTATGGTATGCGCAAAAAGTGATGGACTTTTGCTTCACTGACGTTAAGGCTGTAATTAATGTGATTGGTTATCAAGGCACACGTGAATGAGTTCTCGCATGGTAGAGCCGCGGAGGTTGATATCTCCCCAAGTTTAGACCCTCTCTGCTCAGACTCGAAACAACAGGAAGACAGAAACGGAAACAGCAGAAGAACAAAGAAAATGAAAGTGTGTGAATGCACTATGGATTATTTGTGCAATTTCAAAAGAACGTGGATAATGGGGCAGTATTTAAAAAGTATTATGTGAGAAAGGGGAATAAAGCCTGTGAAAAATAAATCACGGGATGTCTCTGGGAGAACAGATGAGAAACAACTGATTGATCAATATCACGCAAGCGTTGCAAAATGTATGTAATAGCAAGGATACTAACAACCATTGCTTTGTTTCACCTGGGTAAGTATGCTATTACATCTATATTTGCTCTTCTGTTTAAAACTTGTTGATTAGTGTTGTTAGATTCCAAAAATTCTCATTTGGGCTATAGTTTATTGTGCCATGGACCACACCATGTAAAATGTAAAAGGGGGGTTCCATGGCAAATCAACAGACTCACAAAACAAAGCTTTCCTAGCTGAATGTGTATTATTCTGTGAATACGTGTGCTATTTTTGTTTGAAAATTGTCTATTTTTTTTTAAATCTCGAAAATCAAGATTTGTATATATATATATATATTTTTATACAAATAAAACATCTAGACTTTGCAATATTTGCTAACTCTTCTTTGCAGAACTGCTTAAATTCAGTTAATTTGCAGTTATTTCACAGATTTTCAACAAAATGTGATTATTTTAAAGGGATTCTTTATACCAACTGTGTGTGTGTGTCTGTGTCTGTGTGTGTCTGTGTGTGTGTGTGTCTGTGTGTGTCTGTGTGTGTGTGTGTGTGTGTATGTGTTCAAAAGTGTGGGATCAGTAAAATTTTAATGTTTTTTAATGGAGTCTCTTGTGCTCATCAAGGCTGTATATATTTGATTAAAAATACAGAAACACTGTAATATTGTGAGATATTATTTCAATTTCTAATATTGGCTTTCTGTTTTATTATACTTTAAAATGTACTTTATTTCTGTGATGCGCAGCTGTATTTTCAGCATCATTACTCCAGTCTTCAGTGTCACATGATCTTCAGAAATCACTCTAATATGCTGATTTATTATCACTGCTGGAAACTATTGTGCTGCTTCATATTTTTATTTTTATTTTTTACAACTGTGATACTTTTTTCTGGATAATTTTTTAAATAAAAAGTTAAAATGAACAGCATATATTTAAAATTAAAGTCTTTTCTAACAATATAAGTCTTTACTATCATTTTTTTTATACATTTAACACATCCTTGCTGAATAAAAGTATTCATTACATAAAAAAAAAAAGAAAGAAAAAAATGTACTGACCCCAAACTTTTGAACGGTAGTGTATATTGTAACACAAGATTTCCATTTTGAATAAATGCTGTTTTTTAATTTTACATTCATAAAAGAATCCTGAAAAAAGCATCACACAAGTTCCAAAAAATACGAAGCAGCACAACAGTTTCCAGCAGTGATAATAAATCAGCATATTATACTGATTTCTGAAGATCATGTGACACTGAAGACCGGAGTAATGACTGATGAGAATGTATGAATGTAGGGTGTATAAAAATGGTAGTGTATAAAAGCATATTATGTATTTTTGTTCAACCCCTTGAATTAAAACTTAACGTCTGCACTTCAATTTCATCTTGATTATTTTATTTTTAATTCTGTTCTGGTGGCATACAGTGCCAAAAATTATGGAAATTGTGTCAGTGTCCAAATATATACAGTTAGGTCCATATATATTTAGACAGACACAATTTTCATAATTTCGGCACTGTATGCCACCAGAATAGAATTCAAATGAAACGTTGCAGTCTGCGTGACAGTTCTTTAGGAAGTATACCCATGACTTTTCGATGCTGTTTACCAAAGTCACGGTGTTCCAGACTTTTCCTTTTCACCAGGACGTTGTTCTCTGTGATAGAAACCGGCTCACTCGTGAATCACAAGAAATACTCCTTGTATTTTCTTAACACAACATCAAATCTCTTCTTGTCACTCACTCTCCTCATCATTTAAATGTGTTCAGCTTCATTTCCCAAGGCATAGATTAATGAACTGACCTGGACCTAACCGTCTTTTTATCCAATTTTATTATAACACTTTATTATCACTGGGAAACGTGAACACACAAAACCCATCAAGTGTGATGAACTACCTCCCTAATCACAATGCAATCACATCCTCTCCCATCACAGTGGCCTTTGACATGCATTGGTTTATAGAGCTCTGTGTTGCAATAAAGGTGAAAAACATTTGGATGGTATTAGACTGCTCTAAAAAATGAATTAAAAATGTTACTGTATTTCATAAGTTTATCTAAATGTTTTGATTTTTCCCTCTTTAGGACTGTGCATGGACTTACCTGCCCCTGTACATCTGGTCCTGTCTTCACAATATTTAGTCCATTTGTTGTCCTGGAAAATGGGGCCAGGCTCACCCGATGGTGTCCACTATACAGTCAGCGTGCATGCACTCAAGTATGTGATGTACTGTTTTCACACATGGCAAAATAGAACGCAGAAATAAGAAATTTGGTTACTAATTGGAATGTATAATATATATAATTTTTTATATATTCCATTCCACTTTTGCATTGACACTATTTTTTCCTATTTGATACTGTAAAGTTGCTTTGACACAATCTGTATGGTTAAAAGCGCTATATAAATAAAGGTGAATAGAGGGAAATATGCAGGATTTTAGAAACAATACAGCATTATAAAGATATGTTGAGAGTCTATTCCTATTTCTACCTTTAAACCTAACCAAAAGCATTTTTCAGAAATATGTACAGTATAAAGTTAAACATGACAGACATATGAAATTATGTATTGCAACAATGTCAGAAGAACTACACCGAAAGTAGTCCAAGCGACAATGTGTTGTGGTCGCAGTACTTTCTGGTAGGATATATTAGTTTTGTGTGAGTAACAGCAACATTTAAGTTCTTAATCACTTGAAATATACTTGAGCATACATCAGTGTGAATTACCTAAAGTGACTGAAATTGATTTGAAGTGTAATTTGATTGTTTACTTTAGCTCAGGTCCATCACTTACATAGAGAGGGCAGAGTTTATGAGCTATACTGCAGCAAAATAGTTTTGGCTTCACTTTTCAGGACATGTGAGGCACACTTGATTTAAACGCACATCACAGTCTGTGACGAAGCAGGCGAGAGCCAGTGAGCGTTTTGATATCGTTGCTGTAAAACCTTTCATAAAGCTTCTTGATTTGGCAGTTAATGAATTTGTAACGAGCACGGATTTTGGGTCTGTTCCTCGCAATCGTTTGGATTCTAAAGATTTGGATTATAGCACACAAAACTGATTACTTTTGTGATTTTTGTGTTGTGTATTTTATGGTTCTATTGTCAGTCACAGCATGCCTTGTGTGTCCCACAGCAAACAAAATAAAAACTACATTATAAGTAATGGTTAAACGATTACAGAAAGTATAGTAACTTAATCCTTCGCGAGGAGTTGGAAGCACACAGAAGTCACACAGAATAGAATGAAATGTTATCATTTCATATTAAGTAAATGAGTAAACTACGTTTTAAAAAATTAAATAGAAAACAATGCCATTTATACGACAACTGAATGCAATATAATCAAAATTATAATGAAACAATTTTAGTATTCATGTAGCCTATTCTGTAAAGTTGCTCATATGAAATTAATTTACATTTTAGATGTTATCGATATGTAAATATTATGTTTAGATGTCACTATTGTACGTTTCAGTGTCTATGCAGACGTAAGTAAATGTGTGGTAGTTCCACACTTTATGTAAAAATACATATAAAAACTCATTAGAGCACGTTGGAAATACAAGTTCAGTTCAATTTGAATGGATGCTAATTCTGATTCTGATTCTGTTCTGTGTTGACAGTGGGGGCGAGGTGGTGGTGGAGGAGTGTGAAAAGGTGACCTTTCCTCTGCAGTGTAATCTCACAGAAGCCTTTTCTGATCTGGAAGACACCTATTACGTCAGTGTGTCTGCTGCTCTGGGCAACCTTACCTCACCATCTTCCTTCTGCAACCCATTCAAACCCATTTATAACAGTAAGAGAGAGACAGTTTCCTGTGATTTTTATTTGGACTATTTTTATTTATAGGCCTACATGAACCACAAAACATGCCCCATGGTTACGATCTTGGATTAATGTAAAGCTTCTGTAATACTTGTTAGGGGGGTTAATTATACAGGTCTTATACATCAAGTCTAGGCAAGGCACCTTTATATATGTGACCCTGGAGCACAAAACCAGTCTCAAGTCACTTGGGTATATTTGTAGCAATAGCCAAAAAAACATTGTATGGGTCAAACTCTTTATACAATACAGTTTGTTTCAAAGCCAATAGCTTTGATAGACAATAGTAAACAATAGTCATTATTCAGTTGAAATCAGTTCATTGTTGATTCAGTTTGACTCAATAACTGGGGTGCGTTTCCCAAAAGCATTGTTAGCTTACTATTGTCGCAAGTTCCATTGAACTCTATTGGTAACGACGGAACTTGCGACTATAGGTGCTTTTGTGAAATGCACCCCTGCTCAGCTTAGTTCAGTTCTCATCCAATAGTGTCTGTGTAGTCAAGTCAATAATATTGCCAAACATCAAGTGTCCCCAACTAAGCAAGCCAAACAGCGACATTGGCAAGAAACCCAAGTTCCACTAGCGGTTCTCCTTTGGCCAGACAAACCAACGTGATTTGGTTTAATTCCAGGCTGTAACACAAGATTATGGACTGATATCTTTCAGAACAGTTCATCCAGTTTCTTCTCCTTTGAAAATCAGGATATATCAGCCAGCGTTTGGTGGGGGGAATCGAAGCTGGCCATAGGGTCTGTGCAGAAGACTTGTCTGGTTCTCATGGTTTAAAAAAACTCAAAAACTCCTCCAATTGTCTATGAAACCTATGTTATTCTGTGGGCACCACTTAGACATCCAGCTACCGCCTCACAGTCGCCCTGCGGTGGGGCTCTGCAACTGGAACGGTTCAGTTGTGCGGGACTTGCTAAGACTTGCAAAGTTTGGATGTGTGTCTCTAGTTCTGAAATCTTCTCTGTTAGCCTGACTGTCCCCCTGCATTTATCACATGTGAATCCCTCGCCGCTGACAGAGAAGGCTACACTAAACATGTGGCAAGCAGTGCAAGTGACAACAAAAGAAGTAGCAGCTATAAACCTCTGGCTTGCTTAGTTGGGGACATTTAATATCCAGCAATATTGTCAACTTGATTGCAAATAATATTATTTAAACTGAACTGAGCTGGATGATGACATCACTGAATTCAATGATAATTTGAAAATTGAGTGTTTACTATTGTCCTTTTGCATTGTTGACACACTACTGTCCTATTAATACTGTAAAGCTGCTTTGACACCGTCTGTATTGTTAAAAGCACTATATAGATAAAGGTGACTTGACTTGACTATGACTCACCGTGATTGATTCCAACTTGTAAAAGATGGAGCGCGAGAGAGAGAGAAAAGAGATGTTCAAGCACAAATGACAATTTAACAGGCTAGCGAAATGCTAATGCGCTGCTCTAGTGGTTTAGATTATAAAGCTAGCGATGTCAAAGTAATCTGATAGACAATATCACATTATATATAGTGCCGTGAAAAGGTTTTTGCCCCCTTCCTATTTTTTTTTTTTTGCATATTTGTCCCACTTAAAAGATTCAGATCATCAAACACATTTTAATATTACACAAAGATAATGCAAGTAAATACAAAATGCAGTTTTTAAATGATGATTTCATTTATTAAGGGAAAAAAGCTGTCCAAACTTACCTGGCCCTACGTGAAAAATTAACTGCCCCCTCCTGTTAAATCACTAAAGAACTGTGATTAACCACATTATTTTAGAAAGCTGAGTTAAATTTCACTAACCAACACAGCATTTCATAAAAAGAACATCATCCCAACAGTCAAACATGGTGGTGGATGAAAGCATGAATTCTGCTCTCTATCAGAAATCCTGAAGGAGAATGTCCAGCCGTCAGTTTGTGACCTCAAGCTCAAGCGCACTTGGTTTATGCAGCAGGACAATCATCCAAAACACACCAGCAAGTCCAGCTCTGAAAGGCTCAAGAAAAACTAAGTTAAGGTTTTGGAGCAGCCAAGTCAAAGTCCGGACTTGAATCCGATTGAGATGTTGTGGCATGACCTTAAACAGTCCATTCATACTCGAAAACCTTCCAATGTGGCTGAATTAAAACAATTCTGCAAAGAAGAGTGGGCCAAAATTCCTCCACATCGATGTGAAAGACTCATTGCCAGTTATCGCAAACGCTGGATTGCAGTTGTTGCTGCAAAGGGTGGCAAAACCAGTTATTAGATTTAGGGGGCAATTACTTTTTCACATACGGCCAGGTTTGGACAGCTTTTTTCCCTTAATAAATTAAATCATTATTTCAAAACTGCATTTTGTATTTACTCGGGTTATCTTTGTGTAATATTAAAATTTGTTTGATGATCTGAATCATTCAAGTGTGACAAATATGCAAAAAAAAAAAAATAATAATAATAATAAAAAAACAAACAAAAAAAAAACAGGATGGGGGCAAAAACTTTCACACCACTGTATGTATATAATCACATGTGGTACTTGTGTAGAATGTCTCTTTCAGCATGTTTTTTTTTTCTTTTATGTCTTTTGTCTTATGTCTTTTTCTTTTTTTCTCTTACAGCGACCTTTGAGCCTCCGCTGCTGACAGTAACTACATGTAATCAGTCGCTCTGTATAAGTCTCAGAGCACCTGCTGAGAATCTCTACAGCGTCTACAATTCATTCAAGTTTTACTATAGATTGATGGTCAGCAGTGAAGATAGAGCAGAGGTGAGAGAACAAACTGGTCATGGTTTAATTTGGGTAAATTGAACAGATAATAAGAGAATGATAAGGAACTGTTCCAGAAAAGAATGGTAAGGAACAGTTCCAGCTATTCTTGAGCTTGTTTCAGCACAGAACGATTACAAACGGTTCTAACTGCTGTTGAAACCGTGCTGCTAGAATGCAGTGAAGTTGCCTCTCAGGATTGGTCACTTGGCTACTAGTTTCTCTCTGCAGCTGGCCAATTGTGCTACAGTATTTGAGCAAAATAAACAGAAATATCTGATCTTCCCTCATTACACGGTCGCTGTATCCCATACTGTATTTAAACACTTGCGTTACCAAAGCAACGGATGAAACATTTGTATTATGAGGTCTGCTATCAGCCCTACATACAGTATATATTTTGAAAATATTTACATGTATATTATATATAAATATATTTAGTATGTAAACATAACATATTTTTCTTAAATATGTACATGCATGACTACCAATACTATAATGAGATGTTGGTACTGTGACAACACGTACAGAATTGTGAATTTAATATTGTAAATTTAACCTTTAATCATCACAACCTTAATCATTTGTTTTTCACTATGGAATATGGTCTGAAAGAAGACATACTTTCAGACTAGGGCTGCACGATAAATCGCATGCGATATTTAACGCGCATCTTGTCAGAAAGCCGGTTCTGTAATCAGCGGTAAATCTCCATCACCGCTTTCACATTGAGCAGCATTAACTACACAGAGCCGTTGTTCACTGACGAGCTGCGCAAAAAATCGCACGATTATGAACGTGGTTTTGCGCAGCTTGCCAGTGAACAACGGCTCTGTGTAGTAAATGCTGCTCAATGTGATAGCACGCACATGATGGAGATTTACCGCTGATTACAGAACCGGCTTTACTGATAAGATGCACGTTAAATATCGCATGCGATTTATCGTGCAGCCCTATTTCAGACCATAAAACAATCATGATGCCAGTTCATTTGAAAATAAAATTGTACAAGAAATTACTGCGGCTGTGGCATTAGTCAACGGCCACATCTCCCTAGGTACCCATCCGGTTAATCGCTGCCCTTTACAGTAGTGTAATGAAAGTAAACTTTTCAACAACTGCAAATGTTGTATTTACTGCTCTTTGTGTTCACTTATAGTTTCATGTGGATACTGAAGGGTTAAAGAATGTGACCCTAAAGGACCTGGCCCCTGGCCGAAGGTACTGTGTGAATGTCAGTATCATTGATCACAGCCCTCCCAATAGACCAGCAGTATGTGCCTCCACTCACGAAAGAGCAAATGTTTCAGGTACCGTATTTTTCTACAAAATGCAATAGACTCCAACAGTATTACGTTGATACTATAGATTAAAAAAATGTAGTGGCTAAGTATAATGCATCAACTAATCATGTCCTTGACAACAGTTTCAATTTCAGTAGCTCTGATTGTTCTTGTATTTGATGAATTGCAAGAGACTGCTAACCAGATCGAGGTGCGCACCAAAAGTGCTAATGTGAAAGCACTTTAATTCATATCGTATCGTATCGCAAATCATCAAGTCAAGTCACCTTTATTTATATAGCAACTGAGATTGTGTAAAACAGCTTTACAGTGTTAAACAGCAAAATAATGTTTCAAGGATGCAAACAAAATTCAATTCTGCTGTAAAGCAGCTCTAAAAAGCCAAGCATTGCATTGAACTGAACTCTAGTTTGGACCAAGCGATGGCATCAAGTGTGAAAGCGCCCTTAGCTAGAAAACTGGTTAAACTAGACACAGCTGAAATACTGAACATGTAAACGTTTAGTGAATTTGCCCCAAAGTATGCTCAAATCCAGTGTTGTATATTTGTTTTAGATGCCATTATCTCTGTTATCCTGTGTCTGCTGATGGTGCTGTTAGTGATGTGCACACCAAGATTTGTTTCTCACCGTTTCTGTCTAAAAAGAGATCTTCCTTCAGTTCTGGTAAGTCTAGTCCTTTGTAGCTCGGAAGGTCATGGCAGACATTTTTCATTTCAAGAAGAGATGCAAGAGACTCAGTTTGTGACTAAAGTACCTAAGCAGAGGTATATTAAAATGAGCTTTAGCTTCACAAAAATGACTGTTTTCAGAAAGGTTCTAAAGGAATAGATCACCTAAAAGTTCTGAAAATGTACTCACCCTCAGGCCATTCAAAATGCTAGATGAGAACATATCTGGAGAAATTTCCACCACTTGCTCACCAGTGGATACTCTGCATCAGGGGTGTCCAAACCTGCTCCTGGAGGGCCACTGTCCAGAAGTGTCACCTGAATCAGCTAATCAAGGTCCTCAGACTCACTAGAACGTCCAGGCAACTGTGGTGGAGCTGGTTGGAGCTAAACTCTGCAGGACGTTGGCCCTCCAGAAACAGGATTGGACACCCCTGCTCTGCAGTGAATGGGTGCCGTCAGAATGAGAGTTCAAACCGCTTATAAATACATCACAATAATCACAGTTATTTAACATGACTCCAGCCCATTAATTAACATCTTGTGAAGTGAAAAGCTGTGTTTGTAAGAAACAATTCCATCATTTTAACTTCCATAATCCGTCATAACTCCAGTGCTATTCCTTTATATAAGGCTTCCTCCATTTTGTCCTGTCACATCAAAATCCACCAACATTGTTTTGAGCTATTTTAGACATTTCTTAATCTGTGCATATTTCTCTACTAGTTCAGACGAAACCACCGGAGAATTTCAGCCGGAAGCAATGGTTTGAGTTAAAAACACTGTAATGATGGATTTGTTTATTACAAACACGCAGCTTTTCACTTAATTAGATGTTAAAATCCCTTAACTGTCACCCCCCATTTTTTAAAATAGGCATGCAGGTGCACTATCCAAACTTAAATTGTTGTAATTTATGAACACTTTGGAATACAGACATAAGGTTGGTCTCTTTTTAAAGAAGAAAATCAGCAAATTATCGCAAAAGTGGAATTCAAAAAATTTAAGTATCAAAAAGTTATAGTAGTTTAAATTTACTGTAAAGAAAATGCACTATATTAATTTTATTTTATTTTATATATAATAAATATTTTACATATCAGGTTTTACTCTAAAATTGGTATAAAATTATAGCCTTATGTCTAAATAAGTTACGTTCCAAATTTGATGTTGATATGAAAAAAATTGAGGTTCCTGTGAGATTTTATTTAGGGCGTTATACCACAAACAGCCACCAGGTGCCATCCAAACTCCATTGAATTTTTTTTTAAGCATTTTTCTGTCACAAATGTCTAGATTGCTCTATCAATATTACTTCTATCTCAAAATAACCTTTCCAATGATATGATTTTTGTCAAGATTATAAAAAGTTTTGATTCTAAAAGACCGTAATTCATTTTGTAATATGACACTTGACACCGCCCACTAAGGGGGAGGAGACCGCCAAAAGATTTTAAAGTACCATTTCCATGGTAACGCAATGTCTGATTTCGAAATGGTTTTCACAGGATGAATCTTGGGCTTCTACGCTTTCAAATGATACATGATTTATGATGATTACTAAAAGATTTGATAGAGAAAAAAGACAACAAAAAAAAGAGCGCCAAATGTCCCACAGGTGGGACGGTGACAGTTAAGGGGTTTGATGGACTGGAGTGCTGTGGATTATTGTGATGTTTTTATCAGCTGTTTGGACCCTCATTCTGACGGCACCCATTCACTGCAGAGCATCCATTGCTGAGACAGTGATGCAATGCTACATTTCTCAAATCTGTTCGGATGAAGAAACAAACTCATCTTGGGTAGCCTGAAAGCGAGTAAAGTTTTTAATTTTTGGGTGAACTCTTCATTTAATTAATTGTATTTAATTTATTTTTTTAATACTGTGCATTGTAATTTCTTTTAAATAATTGACTTACAAACTGGTTCAACCGGCAAGTTTTCTCAAAGTACTTTATTGCATGACATTGCATAAATCATAAATCCAAATCCTTTTAAGAATAATATATATATATATATATATATATATATTTTTTGACATAATCACTAATGCGTGTTCTTTTCCAGAGTTCATTTCAGAGTGGGAATAAAGTTCTTCTTGTCACTGCTGGTGAATACACTAACAATCTCTGTGAGGAGAGAAACTCCATCGAAAAGATAAAGACAAACAGAGAGGAAAATGACATGGAAGAAGAGGCAGAGGAGGTTCTGAAATATGAGAGACTAGCGGCACGCTATCTGGACACTCAAGGTTCCCCACTCTCTGTTTTTCCAATGTCCTCTAGCTCTGTTCTGCTTATGAATCAAACTCCAGATACAAGCCTTACGTCTTCCACAGATGCTCAGAGTGGTAGTCTGATTGTGTTCGAAGGCAGCCATATCCATACTGAACCAACAGCCTCTCCTAGGCTCCCTAAAGGAGCAAGCGCACGTCAGAATTTAAGTTCTGTTTTTCCCACACACGTGGAGAATGAAGACAGAGAGAGCAGTGCAGATGTAAACCTGTTTTCTGTGATGTTAGGAGGAGTTTCTGATAAAGCTGAACCTGATAAAACCTGCACTACGGAAGATGTGCAGGACTCATGTCCTCGGCACCTGTTACAGACTTGTGCTACATCCACCTGGATTTCTGATTCACAGTCCCAAAACTCTCAAAAGTCCATTCAGATGAACGTTTTAGAGGAAGAAGATGATGATGATGATTTAGGGTACTTAAGTCGAAATTAGATTCCTGAGGAATCGAACAGTCTTTTACAGACTGGAGTAGATATGGGAATCTAAAAGCACACGCAAGCATTCTAAAAATTCTGCTAATACAGAGAGATGTATACTGTATTTTTATACTTTATTGATTTTTTTTCGTATTTTAAGTGTTTTTATTATTATTCTTATTATTATCTTTCAATACGCATTTCAGTCTGATGGAGATCATGGCATACCAACATGTATTACTCTTATTTGTCTGGATGAGGAACAAGTGTTTACTGGCAGACATGTTGACCCGGCACCAAGTTTTCTTAGGGGAAACACTATGCTCTTAGGCATTTCCAAGTGAATGAAGATGTGAATTAGTGTAGTGATGAAATATTTTTCATTAACAAAACATCTAAGTTGTCATCTCAGTCCTGTGGTCATTCTTACACAATGTGAATGCAATTAATAGCACCACGGGCCAGGCAGGATTTGGAAATGGGTGTAATGGCAAAACTGTTTTTCATCAAATGAATATGAGTTTTTACTACTAAGAATACAAATGTAAAATGCTGTAATTTGAATTCTTAATAGTAAGAAATAAACTGGAGAGCTCTCTAATTCAAATGTAATAGTAGTACTAGTAATAATCAAATTACTGATGAGAATTTAGCTCTCTGGTGGACACAGTGCCAGTAACAGCACTATAGAGTGGAACAGTCCGTTTCTCAAAGTAAAAAAGCACTTTATTTTCTCCATAGGAAAATAGATTTTTAATGAACTTAAAAGTGTTGGATTAACTTCCTATTTTCACTCAATTACCACTGAAAGAAATCGGCATCTAAAATAATGTTACAGCATCTTGATCAAGTCTTGACTAATATTTGACTTCAAACTGATATCAAGGTGCCTGCTGGGATATTGTTTCTACAATCAACAACTTTAAATGGATAATTTTTAATTTGTCATTTGCAATGGTTCATGGGATTGTAGTTCTTTCCCTCATTAAAGCATCGGGGCTCCCTGTTAAAAATCGTGTTGTGGGGGGGGTGTTAAATACACGTTTTTGGCAGGGTTCCCCTGGTAAAATTCGCACTCCAGGGGCTAAATATCACTTTATCGGAGTCGCTTCAACCCGCGGCAACAGTGTTAAAGTAGCCCAAGTCCGCGGTTTTCCCAACCAGTGTAAATAACATGATATTTATCCCCTGGAATGCGAATTTTAGCAGGGCAACCCCGCCAAAAAAACGTGTATTTTACCCTCCGGAACGTGATTTTTAACTGTGGACCCCCTCGAAACGCGATTGGGCTAGTTTTGAGTAGCAATTGGGCGGGATTTCTTGTGAAAACCTGGCAAGTGGCAACCCTGCTGCAGCATTAGCATTAGCCGTTATGCTTTTTTGGCTAAAGGTTGCAGGCTTGCCTTCCAGTGGGTTTGATTAGTTTCCAAGAGCGTGATTATAAATCCAGCGAGGCTGTAAAAGAGCACTACTGAGTAGATGAGATTCCTGTTCTGTGTGTGATGATGTTTAATGGCCCCGGCGACGACCTCTGTAGTCTCATTTAGCCCCTTGTTAGCAACCGCCTTTTTCAAGACATTACTGTTCCTCCCAAAACATAGCAGCGTGGTAAGACAATTTCTTGCAGATTCGCTGCAGGAAATATTATTACTATTAATTTTCAACTAGTTGCTGTACAGTATAGTGCGTGCATAATTATTCAGCAAGTTGATATTCTGATCAAACCACAATTCCATGCCACATTAGTAACTACTGTTAATTTTGTTTATTTTCAGCGTGTTAAATCTCATTTTGGCCCATTTTATCTGTAAAAGAAAACATATAAGGCATTTTTCACTTCCATCCCTCATTAACAATTACTTATAAATGATTATATACTAAATTAATTGTACTAATTAATAAAGAGTGATGTTGTTTCAAATCTACCTTGTGTGCCGTCATAGTACAATTTGTCTCAAGCATAGTCAGGGATGCAGTTTGGAAAATGGGATGTGGTTTATGGAAATCCTTACTCCACAAGAGAGAGAAAGACACAAGAAATTGTGGCCTAAGGTGGAAGAAGCCTAGTAAAGCTGCATACTAGCTGGGTGCTTATGCTTACATTACTACATTAACGGAGTTGAGATTCATTTGCATGTGTCTGCTATAAGATTAAAAATCTATGGACAAAAACCCTCTCTACAAACAAAGTTCCTGTTTGCGGCCGAAATTTGCAGCCTGTATGAACTAAATTCCAGACTACCAACTATGTTCACTTCAACGGATGATGCTTCTGTATCGTAAATAAAATCACTGTCTTTTGGTATAATTGTATACTTACATGAGTTGACAGACATTTGGAGACAATCCAAATAATAAAAAAATAATTTGAAGTTATGCAGTTTTTCAGATATGGACAAACTATGGCAGCTTTACAAAATAAGCTAGTTCACATCTAAAGGTGAAAAGCTGAATGAACCTTTGTAAGGTCAAGGAAAAGATGGAGAATACATCCTACATTTTTAGATAAAAATCAGGCTACTTTAAATAGAGTATTCATCAAGTAAAACTTAAAGGGGTCATATGATGTTGCTAAAAAGAACATTATTTTGTGTATTTGGTGTAATGAAATGTTTATGTGGTTTAAGGTTAAAAAAAACACATTATTTTCCACATACTGTACATTATTGTTTCTTCTCTATGCCCTGCCTTTCTGAAACGCGTCGATTTTTACAAAGCTCATCAGTCTGAAAAGCAAGGTGTGCTGTGATTGGCCAGCTATCCAGTGCATTGTGATTGGCCGAATACCTCAAGCGTGTGACGGAAATGTTACGCCCCTCACCATACTGTTGATGCCGTGTCC
>NW_015635062.1:82464-116400 GCF_001515625.1 Sinocyclocheilus rhinocerous
TGACTCTTAACTTTTATAAAGAATATCTCTTTGGATTTGAGACTTTAGTCTTTGCAAATTTACAGATCTTCTTTATGCACCAAGAGCTTGTAACACTTCAAAGAGAAAGGAAAAACTGAAATCGCATCATATGACCCCTTTAATGATAAAATCACAAATTACACTAAAGAGATCTCTGATTATTGCTCCACTATTTACAACAGGCTATACATATCATCACAATTGGATAAAAAGGCTTCTATTGATTTTTTTATTCACTGAAACTGACAGTCAAACAACAAATTTGTGACCCTGCAGCACAAAACCAGTCTTAAGTCGCTGGGGTATATTTGTAGCAATAGTCAACAATGCATTGTATGGGTCAAGATGATCAACTTTTCTTTTATGCCAAAAATCATTAGGATATTAAGTAAAGATAATGTTCCATGAAGATATTTTGTAAACTCCCAACCTTAAATATATCAAAACTTAATGTTTGATTAGTAATATGCATTGCTAAGAACTTCATTTGAACAACTTTAAAGGTGATTTTTTTGCACCCTCAGATTCCAGATATTCAAATAGTTGTATCTCGGCCAAATATTGTCCTATCCTAACAAACCATACATCAATGGAAAGATTATTTATTCAGCTTTCAGAAGATGCATAAATCCCAATTTAACAAAAGATTTTTTTGCACCCTCAGATTCCAGATTTTCAAATAGTTGTATCTCTGCCAAATATTGTCTTAAACCATACATCAATGGAAAGTTTATTTATTCAGCTTTCAGATGATGTGTAAATCTCAATTTCCAAAAATTGACCCTTATGACTGGTTTTGTGCTCCAGGGTCACATTTATAAATAATTTGCTAAGCAGCAAGCCCCTTTTCTTCTTCTTCTTTTAAATCTAATTCCAGTTTACCATCATCTATCACTCAAAGGGTAATTACCTTAATTCCTAAGCCTAAAAATATGTGTTTATTATTGATAACTGGCAACCAATTAGTCTTTTATTAATGTATAAATGAATTGCTTCTGTATTTTATTGATAAAAGTGTGGGTTATTAATGAAACTCAGTCAAGTTTTATTAAAAACAGGCACATTTCAAATTATCCAAGATTAGTGTATATATATTAGATTATTTTTATTTGGGTAACGCAAATAGTTTTATTTTATTCTTAGCTCTTTGGCAAAGTTCTTGATACTGCTGAACGTGGCTTAAAGGCCTTTGGTTTTTGGTGGTTTCTTTTGGTGATTTAAACCTTACACAATAAAGCAAATTGCTCCATCAAACTTAAACATGGAACCACTTCTAGATGTGAATTAAAAAGAGAAATTAGAGAGTTGTCCCATCTCCCCTTATATTTGTTACATGCACTTTGCTTCATTTAAAAGATGATGACTGACCATGTTCTAAATTGCCTCTAGATTTACAAGTGTCCGTGCACAATAACACTGATCATTTCACCTCTGATCCGTCAACCACCCTTGTACCACAAAACCTTCTGGCCAACCATTGATCGATTCAACCTCTTTCATCGATTATTTTCCTGCACGGAAAAAAATGGTTTAGGACTTACTTTTTCACTCAGAAATTGCTAGTAAATTTTTTACAAATAATTACAAAGAAACTGCAAGCAACACACTGAACTAAGCATGATATCCTTGTTTTATTTAAAACTTCAAAAAATCATTTTGACAGTAAGTAAAACAACAGAGCAAGCTCATTTCTTAACATTACATGTTCATCAGGTGTACTACAACTGTTTAAAAAAAAAAAAGAGTTTAGTCAGTGCACTTTAAAAACATGTCTGTCCAATATTGTTGCTCCCCCATTTTGGTCTGGAAACAACATGGTGGGAAAGTAGAGACAGATTGTCGGCTATGGACATGCTTTTGTTTTGAATTTTTGTGAAGGGAAACTTTGGTTGTTATAAACAGCATAAAATAGCTCCCTGTTACAGAACATTTATTTTTTGCAAGAAAGAGATGACCGGTTCACATGTGCTCCGTGCTGCCGAACCGAGGCGGCTACAACGGTCTATTGCGCTAAATTAAGCAGTGCCAATACACCATTTATTGTTTCAATTTTGTTATACAATTGACAGAATTTGAAAGCTGGGACTTTGTAACAAAGCTAATGTTTAGTGTATCGTTTTGTTCATACATCAACTGAAAAACAGCATGTATTAAAAAAATAGATTCTTGGGATTTAAGAATCAATATCGGTTCATCAAAATGAAGACTGAATAAATACAAACAAAAACATTGTCAGTCCAGCCCTAGATGACATGACATTTTGTTTTCACAGAATAGTTTAAGTTGGCAAAATAAATGATCAATAATCATTGACTATGATACCGTATTACCACAGTCTCATTTCAGCAAGCAAGGGCTTCTGTTCTGTTGTGATGATCATTTCAGATTTCTCCTCACTGCTCTGTTTTACATCGGCTCCTATACAAAACTCATTCTTATGTGTCTGAATCCTGATTGGTCCTTCTATCTGCTGATTGTCCTGAGAGCTGTTTAGCTCCTTGTGCAATATCCTTAGCTCACAAAAGTGCTCCTTCACCGGCGTGCTCTCCTGCATGGCCGAAAGTATTGAGGACCGTTGTGACCAAAACTTTAAGAGAACAGCCAGAGAGAAAGTCAGTAACAGAAAACAGCTCAATATGCTTTACCTCTCTTGCTCTGTCATTACTTTTTTTAGGTCCTCTGGCAGGTCAGCATCAGGGAAAATAATTCTGCATCCTCTGTAGCCAAACCACACAGCCAGAAAGATCAGGACAACAGCGACTAACACCACCAGAAAACTGACCAGGAGCACAACTGCTATAAGCCAGGACTCTACTTCATCTGAGCAGACAGATACAACGGAACAATACAGGATGTTGAGATTAAAGGTTAAATCATCACAATAAAACATTCAGTAAATGTGTACGACACCACAAACATAAATATATAAACATGTACAAATGTACAAATACAAACGTACAAATACAAACTGGTTTGCTTACTGCTGGAGGTGTTGGTTAAACAGGTGAAGTTGCTGGTCTGACTTGTATTGCTCAAATACAAAATCTCTACTTCAACGCAGTAGTTTACAAGAGGCTCCAGTCTTGGTAACATAACTCTGTTCTGCTCTCTTATTAGTTCTTCCTGTTGAGAATAAAAACAAAGACACATTAAGCAGGAAATGTCCTGACGATGTGACGGACATAACCAAAATAAATGTTTGCTTTTGAAGGGAGATGTGTGTTCAGATTGGAAACTGCAGCAGGAGCTTCACAGAATGGGTTTCCATGGCTGAGCAGTTGCAAGCAAGCCTCACATCACCAAGAACAATGTCAAGAGTCAGCTGGAGTAGTGTTAAGCAAACTGACATTGGACTCTGGGAAGATAAATCATGATTGGTGGGCAATTCTGGGTTTGGCAGATGCCAGAGAACCTTACCTGCATGAATGCATTGAGTAGTTTGGTCAGGGAGGGATAATATTATGGGGCCGTTCATAATCGCAGATGAATCGCCTTTCGATTATGAATGCGATATTGCGTAGCTTGTCAGTGATCTACGGCTCTGTGTATTAAATGCCACTCCATCTGATAGCAGGTGATGGAGATTTACTACTAATCACAGAACCGGCTTTACTGACGAGATGCGCATGACAATCACATGTGATTTATCGTGCAGCCCTATTTTCAGGGGTTGGGCTCAGCCGCTTACTTCCAGTGAAGGGAAATCTTCATGCTTCAGCATACCAAGACATTTTGGACAATGCTATGCTTCAAGATTTGTAGCGACAGATTGAGGAAGGCCCTTTCCTATTCCAGTGCACAAAGCAAGGTCCATAAAGACATAGTTGGATGAATTTGGAGTGGAAGAACTTCACAACCCCATCAAACATTTTTGGTATAAACTGGAACAGAGATTGTGAGCCAGGCCTTCTTGTCCAAAAGCTTGAACTCACAAATGCTCTACTGGATAAATGGGAAAAAATTCCCACAGAAAAACTACAAAATCTTGTGGAAAGCCTTCCCAGAAGAGTGGAAGCTGCTGTTGGTGTCCCTGTCCCTGTTTGTGTAATAGTCAGATGTCCCAATAAGGTCCCTATAACAACCTTCTAGTCTAGGGCAAAGTCATTGTGTACATTAACAAAGACTTGGGACAAATATAATGTAATTTAATGGAAAAACTGTTGGAGTGGCACTATTGTGGCATGGTAGGATTTTAAACAGCCTTTAGAGTCATAGCACCACAGACAGGAGGCAAGTGGTGCCAGCGGTGTGGTTTCAATACACTGAATTCATATGAATTGACTGGGTGACTGACTGTCCTGCGGAGGAGAAGAATTGTTGAAAAAAATTATATTTGCTTTCTTTGCACACAAAAAGTATTCTCTTAGCTTTGTAAAATTATGGTTGAACCACTGATGTCACATGGACTGTTTTACCGATGTATTTCCTACATTTCTTGTTCTAGGAACATTTCAGTTAAAAATATCTTAATTTATGTTCTGAAGATGAACGAAGGTCTTATGGGTTTGGAACGACATGATGGTGAGTAATCAATGACTGAATTTTCATTTTTGGGTGAACTATCCCTTTAACACTGTGTTGTTACCTGGATGATCCACTTTTTTTTTTTTTTTTACGAGTCCCTTGATTGTCCTGAACCCACTGTTTTTCAGCATTTTCTGCATATTTTAATCTTGTGAGGACAGCTGAGGGACTCATAATCAACTGTTACAAAACATGAAAAGATGATCACGAGGAGAAAAGATTGAGCATGAAGACAACACGACTCATAAAGAGCAGTAGCGTGTAAACTTTAGGAATGATGATCTTTGAATTGTTCTTAATTTTGTTTAGAGATCACAGTTTTTTCTTTTAGTACTGCTTTTTTTCATTTAGCACTCATCAAGAGCTAATTACATGATAGAAGATAATGTTTCCCAGAAGACACCATACAATTCAAAACATTTAAATTACAATGTTCCATATTTCAGTTGTCCCTTTAAAGTTTTAATATCTAACCATACAATGTAAATTATTTTCTGCAGCAGCTCACTCTGTGTCCTCCGGTATTTTTCAGATGTATTTAATCCATAGAACTTTGTTATTTATTACTGTGAGGTGATGTGACTGGTGGATGTTAAAGACTTCGAGTTAAATCTAACAAGCATAGACCCACATGTAGACTATATGGCAAAAGTCCACAGACAAGTTATTGCATGTGAAGTAGAGGTCTTCACGGGTCCACTTGGATCCGAAAACCCGAGGTACGACCCGAGACCCGAGTGGGTTCGGGTCCAAAACTTCGACGAGTACCTCGAACACGGGTCGGGTTCGGTATTAGCGGCCTCGGGTCTCGGGTAATTTAAAATAAACATGCTTTTTCCAAATGGACCCGATTAGATTCTTTTAAACTATCCTGAATGCGTAGGCTACTTTCACTGTCGTGTTAAGTGAGGAACGCACATAGAAAAGGAGCATACGTTTATAACCTCGCACACAGAAATCATATTATAGATATGAGATCCATCAGGAAAATCCACTCACTTCATTATGCTGCGTGTTCATGCAGGGCTTTTCTTTTTTGTGTGCAGAAACCTTTCGCCGGAAATCAGGTTGCAGACGACACTAGCGAATCCATGAATTATTAGGCTATCGATTTATTTTTTATCAAACTATCACGTTTATTTTTCAAATCCACTAGTCACAATTGAAAGCCGAGCTCAGAAATAGGCTTGTATCCATCAGGCAGGCACTAATATAAAGAAACCTAATAATAAATTGAATAAATGTTAAATAAATCAAAGTAATGGAGAAGCGGATTGTTCCTGACTGACTGCGGGGCTGCAGGCTGTACACGCGTCAATGCCGTTTACGTTCGGGTCCAGTCGGGTTCGAAAATAAATGCCGTCGGGTCGGACTCGGGTCTAATTTCATCGGGTCTGTCTCGGGTCGGGTTTTTCTTAAAAAAAAAATTAATTTATGCACGTCGGGTTCGGGTAAGAAGTGATTCGGGTCGGGTACAGATTTTAGGACCCGAGAAGACCTCTAATGTGAAGTAAGATTCACATGTTTTCTTGCAGTAGAGTACAGGTTGAATGGTGTGTTGTGGGTGGTTTTGCTTCGAGGTCCAAAAACTTCAAGACGTCAATGCATTCATTACCTTTTTTGTTTCTCCATCTTTCCAGAAACGAATGAGGTAGGAAATATTTCCAAAGATATCCCTCAAATTCTTTTTTTTCATAGGAGGATCAGTGATATCAACTTCTGTTTGTCCTTTTCTGCTTCTCAGTTGTACATGAGGAGCGCTAATCTCAGCTGCAAACACAAAACACATACACATATAATTAAACAGAATGAGACACAAAATGCTAACTATGATTATTAATAAAATGCAATGTTTGATATTTAGTGCATTTAGGAAGAATTCAGACCACCACCACCAACACACACACTTTTTTCACCTTTTGTATTGTTGAAGCCCTATGCTGAAATTCTGTAAATATTTTTTCCACATCTATTTACATTCAGTACCCCATAATGACAGAGCAAAAAAAACTAATTTCTGATAAATAATGAGAGGAATGACAGTAATGAGAGTTCCCTTTCAGTCGGTCACTCTCGACGTCACGTCGGATGACCGACGAAATTGGGATCTCGCTTAGAGAGACCAATCTACTTCGAGTGTAAACTAAACGAGCCAATGCACATTGGCATGCGATTATTGCATCCAGCTGCCGCTGATCACAGCGTGAGTATAAGTAGGCAGCAGATGCAGCGCATATTCAGCTTTTCGCTGAGGAGCCGAGCGATCACATCGTTCTGCTCCTGACTACTCTACTGAGACAAGAAGACTGAACGAGTTCAGCACGCTCTTGGAGAGCTCTTCGTGTTGGCGGTACGGCACTTCAGCGGTGGTGGTTTCCCGTGTCGAGTGGGTTGCACACAACAGGCTGCACTACCCCTGTGTGTGTTGCAGACGGCCATCTCCCCTGTGCGCTTCAGCACACTGAAAGAGCAATTTCCATACTAAAAGAGCTTCACGGGTGGAACGTCTTTTTGAAGACGCGTCTTTTTAAAGATGTCTTACCACCCGTGTGTTTCTGGGTGCGGTCGTTACCTGGCGCCGGGTGATGGTCAACTCGGATTGAGTTGGGCAGGTCATTCCACCAGGAGGGAACATTTAATGTAAAAGTCAGTGAAAGTGATTTTGTGACTCTTTGGGATGGCACACTAAAGCGACGTTCACTTGAAGAACGCAAGCTTCTAGAGGCACATACGTCTGAAGTAATGAATTTAGGTAAAGGGGTGCAGAGCCAGTGGTGGTTTTGTAGGCAAACACGGTTCCTGAGATGCCCTTTGCCAATAGGGTTGACAGGAGGATCTGGTGGTTAACCATGTCAAAAGCAGCGGACAGATCCAGCAAGATAAGTATTGAAGATTTGGAATCTGCTCTTGCCAGTCTTAGGGCTTCAACAACTGAGAGCAAGGCAGTCTCGGTTGAATGTCCACTTCTGAAACCAGACTGGTTGACAAGAAAAAATGACCAGACCAGAGACCAGACAAAATGGCCAGCTGGGAGAGCATACTTAAATACAGTTCATGTCTTGGACGTGAACAGCTGGGAGAAAATCTGATGGGTGTAAATCAGTCACCTTCTGACGATTGGGCCAACAACAAAATGCAAAGAGAAAATCAATCACAGCTCTTAATCTGAGTAACGTTAGCTTTAATCTAAATAAATCCATCAAATTATACAGTGAAAACTATGCAGTCATATTTTTATTAGATTTCTTTTGTAGGCTATATTACTTACCTGAACAGTAATGTTAGAAAAAAATTAAAGCACTGTTTATTTCATTTGTATCTTTGCTTTATTGCATTTGTCAGTTTGTTTTACTTTGTGTCTTTGTTTATGTTCTTACCGTATCTTATCTTATGTATATAAAACACTAAAAATGCCTGCACACTGGTGCCGGTTAAAGTACCGGATTAATAAGCAGTATCAGTAATACCGTTAAAACCAAATGATCCCCATCCATATCCTGCAGATACCATGAAAATAGTCAAATAAAATTCCTTCCTTGATATTTGCTGCTATTTGTGTATTGAAAATGTTTTTGGTTTATGCTTTGACTCCTGTCTAATTTTCTACATTTAAAAAATTTACTTTTTTTTGGTGGGCTAGTTACATTTATTTCAGGCTACCAAAATGTGAAGAGTGCCTGTCCGAAGGTCTACCAGGGATTGTGAAAATTTGCGAGCCCTGCATTTCATGAAACTGGGCCCTGAATACTTTCTTGCATGCACTGTACATGTGATATTTAAGGGACATTCGTCCAATGATAATTAATTTAGCTCTAGGTCCACTAAAACATTTTAATTGTGTTCAAGAATGGCCCAGCCAAACTTTTGTGGAATTACTTACTAATTTCTCTACTGACAACAAAGTCAAAATAAACATAAATATATGAGTAGATAAATTAGATGACTCACTTATTTCATCCACTGATAACTTTTCAGTTTCCACCCAATCAGAAGTTTCTCCATGTAGCTCTGCCCGAACACGAAGTTGGTAGGTTCCAAAAACGGAAACTTTGTCAGTGAAATCACAGCTTAGTGATGAGCTGCTTAGACACACTGGCTTATACATATTCCATCCTCTAGAGGGAGAAAATTAAACAACAATTAACAACAAAATGCATAACCATCCACCTAGATCAACACAGCTTCACACAAAGACTGCTTCTAAACCCTTCTGTAAACACCACTGCTTTTCCTTCATGATTAAAATTTGACTTTTGTCTCTTTTTAAAGACGGGTCTCTTTTATAAGACCTGACCTGGATTTAAATCAGGTTTTAGCATCAAATTATTGTCAAGCTGCTGCTGCTGCTACTAGAATAATAAACTAACCTACATTTGTTAAAACCTTCTTTAGTGCACTTATCATCACCCTTGACCAGTAACTTACTTCATTTCAGCAGTGTAGTTGAAGAGTGTATTCGTGGTGTTTTGTGGTGGATCCCATTCCAAAACTAATCCCATGTTCAGAGATATCATTCTCACATTCTCAGGGGCCGGGACCTTCTCTGACAACACTCAAACACACAAACATATAGATATTTAAATAAATGGCAGCCACAAAGGTTTACTAAAATACACACTACCGCAACTGTGCAGCGACAAATACATGTTAAACAAAGCAAAACTATATTTCCTAAACTGGATCTTATCTAAATACAAATAATAATAGTAAAATTTAGTATGATAGATAGTTCAGAAATGTGTCTGAATCTCTGTTGACAGGAATGTTTTTGTCTGAATCCATTAATACAGAAACAGGAAGTTCAGCGAACATTTACTGTCAGACACAGACGGGTTTTCCCCGAAAATACTGCTTAATACCACGACTAAAGTTTAAATAACAACGCAGTGTTAAAGAATAAAGTATGAACTAGCAGCCTAAAAGTTTTTTTCCCCTCTTTTATGAGGTTTCATTCGCGTAAAGACTCTTAAAGCATATTATGAATGAAACTCACCTGCTGTGAGGCAGAAGATATAAAACAATAAGACCACAGACAGACAGGATAAAGCGGGCATCGTTCTTCTTTAAAAGAGCAGGAGCACCTGTATAAAGTTCACAGACAGTTTGGTCTTACTGTAAGTTTGCGCTTTGAGAGCGCGTACGTCGTTTGTTTCCTTGTATGTGAATAGGTCTAGAAGGAAAAACGGAACCTAAAACGCACGCAGATATACAGTAGTGTACGTTTACAAGAAATGGAGGTGTCAAGCTGGTAAGGAGGCCAATAGTATGCAGCTGCAGACCCGCAGTTTCAGGACAACAGCGGAAGCGCAGGAAAGAATGAGCAAGACTGAGACTGAGACAGTTCGATAAAGTTAGCTAGATATTCACAGATTCGACATTTCCGGATAAATAACTCACGAGCAAAATGTTTTTACTACACAATTGACGCCTCTTTTCTTTCGTAGTGATGTAGAAAACGAGCTACAAGCGAGTTTTCCTCAAAACAAGCTTTCCTCCGCTCTGTACAAAATACATTGATCTCAATGCGCTGGCGTCTGAGAGACAAGTCCGAGGGGACCGTCTGCAAAGTGCGAAACGCGAAAAGTGTTACTAATACTCAATAACTTCACAGTAACACGCTGCAGTGTCTCCAAATTCAGTTCACACATCACTGCTCTCCTGCTGGTTATTCTACAACACTATTATACACTAAACATTAAAAAATAAATAAATAATTCAAAAGCAATTATTGTTAAAATAACTGTTGTATAACCAGCAGGAGAGCAGAGTGTGAACTCAATTTGGTGAAAGTACAGTGTGTTACAGTGAAGTTATTGACCATTTTGTCCAATAACAGTGAATTTATTGAAATTTTTTTTTTAATCGTAAAAATAATTCAAAAGCAATTATTGTCAGAATAAGTGTTGTAGTATAACCAGCAGGAGAGCAGTGTGTGAACTCAATTTGGTGAAAGTACAGTGTGTTACAGTGAAGTTATTGACCATTTTGTCCAATAATAGTGAATTTGTTAAATATTTTTAAAAAATCATAAAAATCATTTAAAAGCAATTATTGTCAGAATAAGTGTTGTAGTATAACCAGCAGGAGAGCAGTGATGTGTGAACTGAATTTGGAGAAAGTACAGTGTGTTACAGTGAAGTTATTGACTATTTTGTCCAATAACAATGAAGTTAATTACTATTTTTCATTTTAAATAATCATAAAAAATATGCAAAACCAATTATTGTCAAAATAAGTGTTGTAGTAAAACCAGCAGGAGAGCAGTGATGTGTGAACTCAATATGGTGTGTAGTGAATTTTACTCGCCAACCTAGGGAGGCGAAATAGTGTAGTGATGGGTACTCGCGTCACCAGTGACGTTATGATATTTGGATCACGTGTCAATTAAAGTGTGGTTATGAGTACATCACATAAGAAAGATTGGTGGGATCTCTAACTTGTAGAACCTCTTTCTGTATCATCAACACAAGGAAGACACAAGTGTAATAAAATAGATTGTATTAACAAAAGATAGACAAGCGTAATCAACAGCTATTAAATTAATACCATAAATGAGATAGGAATAAAGTGCATAAGATGCATAAAATGCAAGTGATTATGCTGGGTGTTGCAATGTCAGAGCTACGTTATCTGGAAAGATATACTGTTGCTACTCTGAAAGAAATAAGGTGAAGAACCCTATTATGCATCAAACAAATACATGAAATATTTCCATAAACTGCAATCAGCTATATAATATGTAATGTAAATTAGAAAAATCATATACTGATAATATCTAACAATGCCAAGGTCTCTGGAAGAGGTTTGGATAAGAGATAGTTACGTTCTCTGTGGTCGAGTGAGCAGTCCAGTGGCGGTGGCTTCATCCACTGGTTGTGCTGGTGACAATGCAGTGGGGAAAGGAGCAGGAATCCGATTCGACAACCTTGAACACGAAGCGCTGGAGGATGCTGATCTCCTGGAGCACCAAAGGGTCCTAGAATCTGGAACACGCAGATGTGGCCCTGGAGTAGGTGCAGAAGGTCCTTAGCCTGGAACACGCAAGCAAAGGTACCTTGGAGTGAAGGTTTGCTCCCCGGAGCTTAACCTTGTTGCAGATGTCTGTGTGTCTTTGGCCTCTCTGGGCTAGAGACTCAGAATTTGGTTGATCTGCTTTGTCTCTCTAAGATGGAGACTCAGGACGTGCTGCATCTGTTGTTGTCTTACTGGAAGAAGACTCTGAATGAAGTCTGAACATAGATTATCTCTTCCCTCACGGGCCAGAGGTTCAGAACGTTGGTGATCTGTTGCAGTGCTTTCCTTGACAGTCTCAGACTCAGAACGGAGGTTGATCTGCTATTGTCTCACTGGACGCGCCGGATACTCAGAACTTCGGTGTTTCTGTTAGCGTCTCTCCCTTTCGGGACTCAGACTCAGAACAGCGTAGCTGTTATTGCCTCTTCCCTCACGTGACTCAGACTCAGTACCGAGGTTGATCTGCTATCGTCTCACCCATGCAGTACTCAGACTCAGAACAGTGTATCTTTTGGGAAGGTACCTTTATCTCTTTCCGATGAGGAGGAGATTGCATTCTGGCGCTTCTCCATTTCCAGGCGGTGATTGGCTGTTTCCATCAGTTTAAGGTTTGAGAACATAGTTATGAGTGGATTTGTATGGAACTCTGTGATCTCTCTCTTTGACATTGTCACTTGCACACAGCAATTTCTCTAATATTTTATTTATTTACTTTTTTACCTCTGTTGCTGCTATGTAACTACCCTGTACAACCTGTTTGCACATTCTTCTCTTGTACATTCCTGCTCATCTTAATATTTATTAAGTCTACAGTATACTGTCCTACGCATTTTATTTTATTCTTATTTTTTTATCTTACTTTTTCCATACCTATATTTATATATAATTTTCTTGTTTTTGTATTCTTTAATAATTGCACTGTCCATGGAGCAGACATGACTTACATTTCGCTGGTCATATATTCTCTATATAACCATGTATGTGACAAATAAAAATCTTGAATCTTGAATCTCTTGAATCTTTGTTTCACCCACTGCTGCTGCGTCCAAAGGTACTAAGGAATTTGTATGGCGGTCACAGGCCAAAACCTGAGGAATCAGTCTGTTGGTGGCTGAAGGGCAGAAACTGCATTTTGACCAATAGGAAGTCCCGTCCTTCACGGGCTTTGTACCAAAGGTCTTCTTCTTGCCCTCTAAGAGGTGTCTGGCTGTTGTCCTGGCATCTTTATCTGATGGCGTTGGACAAAAGCAATTATTGTTAAAATAACTGTTGTATAACCAGCAGGAGAGAAGTGATGTGTGAACTGAATTTGGTGAAAGTATAGTGTGTTACAGTGATAGAGGTGGAAAGTAACTAATTACAAATATTTTCGTTACAGTACTTGAGTACACTTTTACATTTGTTCTATTTCTTGAGTATAATTAAATTGTGGTACTTTTACTTTTACTTGAGTAGAATAAAACTAAAGTATTCAACTTCGCTACATTTATTTTTCACCAAAAGTACAAAGTACAAAAAAAAAAAAAATGGACAAAGGAAATCAAAGAAGGCGCCGATGTATAGGTATGTGAAAATATGTTTGCATATTAGCAATTAGATTTTTTTTTAGTTTTGTGTAAGAGGATGCATGTTATTTTGCTATGTCCCTTGCACTGCTCATTAAATTTGAATGATAGTAGAATATTGTCAAATCATAAAATAATTTTTTTTTGTTCTATTAATATTTGTTAAATAAAAGATTACTCAATTTGAGTGTATTAATCATTTGGTAATAAAAATGATATTTTTATTTAATAAAAAGGAAGAGTTTGTCCCTTGAATGGTTGTCCACCCTGTCTTATTGGGGAATCCGCCCCTTTAAGAAAAGGCCAGCACCTTTAGTGACATCAGGACAACAGATTTTTTTGTCTGTTCAGTGGCGGGAATTTCAACGGCTGAGGTAAGTTGGTGACTTTTCAACTGATACATTTTATATATCAATGTGATTGAGGGTGTAATTATATTATTTATTATTATTATTATATTATTTTCTCGAAGTTGAATAAATGTTTCATTGTCATATTTTGACATGCTTTGTGTGTTCTGCATTATGTGTCCACCCTATATCTATATAATCCAGTGTGTTCAATAGCTAGGTGTGGGGGCAATAACATGCAAACAAAAAACTGCATCCAAATATCACAGTTTTCTCCAAATAAGAAAAAATACATGTGCGAATTGTATGAGTTTCTTTAAAAACATGTGGTTTACATAAAATCTTTTATGTATTTATAATTTGAAAGCAAACAAATAACCCTTTTTAGGAAAGGGACATCATACCTTTCAGAAAATATAATTTGCATCTTAATTTTGCAGTGAGAACGTATTTAACGAAGATATATGTCCATGACAGGGTGGACATATCTTATGGTTTATGCTTCGAATAATGGCCCATAATTATCTAAAAAATGTGTGGGAGCTCAGCTAATATGCTTCTACAGTACTTGAGTGTCTTCTGTTCATGACGTGACAAAACGCATGGGAAATTAAACCAAAATCTATGAGTATTGTGAGGGTTGAAAGACACTATACGGTGATATTGACCCATTTAGTATAGTATGGTCTCTTACTTAAACCACTTCTATATATTATTTCCATGACAGTTTTTTGGATATTGACATTTTATAGATGTTGTTGCTAATAACTGACATATCCAAGACTAATAATCTGCCTTAGTTTGCAGTTTTTAATTACATTTATTTTTCTATAAAAAAAAACAGTGGCAAAGGGAAAATAATTTTCAGTGTTAAAACCTAAAAATTAATTATTTTTATGATATGACATTTTTGCCCTTTGAGGATTTCTGTTGCCTTAAATCGATGCACAATACTGTCATAACACAACACCATAAAAAAAAGCAAGAATGATTTTTATTAATTTAGAACTGATGTGATGTTTATTCACGTAGGTCTGCAAGGTTTAACATGAAAGGAGTTTTTACCGGTGTAAACCACGTGGCAGCTATTTTCAATCAGTCTAAAAATAAACGAACGATATGTACAAGACTCCATAGCATTAACAATCTCAACAACAACAGGTACAACATCCCTCTGAAATCCTTCATATACATTTAATCCTCATTAATTTATTGTTTTGACAAACTGAAGTTCATGGTCAGGTGCCCCAAGTTTGAAGAATTCCCCAGTCTTTTCCTCGGCGAGTCTCCAGGGGTGCAACGCTCAGTTTCTGGAGGGCCGCAGTCCTGCAGAGTTCAGCTTCAACCCTCATTAAAAGCACCTGATCCAGCTAATCAAATCCTTCAGGCTTATTTGAATACGGTATGTGTGCTGAAGCAGGGTAGGAACTCAACTCTGCAGGACTGCAGTTTTTTGGCACCCCTGGTCTGCAACATCTCTCCAGAGTTCATGATTCATTTCTTATTAAACCAACATTCTGCTAGACATTCTCCATCACATTCATATGCTTTGCATCCACTTCTCACATCTCTTTAAAAACAATGTGTTCCCATGTGCATTTCTGTGTTAGAGATACTCTATCCCAGGGGTGCCCAAACTCGGTCCTGGAGGGCCGGTGTCCTGCAGAGTTTAGCTCCAACCCCAATTAGACACACCTGAACCAGCTAATCAAGCTCTTTCTAGGCATACTAGAAACTTCCCGGCAGGTGTGTTGAGGCAAGTTGGAGCTAAACTCTGCAGGACACCGGCCCTCCAGGACTGAGTTTGGGCACCCCTGCTCTATACCCATGAGTCGGGGGATCCTTGGTAATGTTCACTGCGGTGTAACGGTCTCCTGGTGGAAGAGTAAAAGTCCACATAGTTGCTTGTGGTTCTGAAGCCGTGTGTCTGGCTGTAATCAGCGGGAGAATAGTGCACCATCTTTTCCAGATACGAGTCCTCGTAGGCGTGTGGTGAATGCAGGCATGTGCGGTAAGTGTCATGGTTTCTGTGGCCCGTTTCATCGGTGCGATACACCTTCTGCACACAAACACAACAATCTGGTCTTCAGCTAAACAGTCAGGATCTTGTTCATTCTCATTTTCAGCTCATTTTGTGTCAATCATTCATGGGCATTCATCAAAAGAGCTCATGTTCATGAACCCTTGAGTGCTGCCTGGGCAGATAACGCACCTCATAAGGGACACTATAAAAAAAAATATATATATTGCATTTAATGTAAAGTAGCTAAAAAAGTATTTAAAACAATTTGAACTAATACATTTGTAGTCCAGTATAAAATTATTGTTCAAACTGCTAGTGAATCAGAGTAATGAGAGTCTATTGGGAATCCAGTAGAAAAGGAAAACTGTAAAGGTCCACTGCAGTGATGGGAAGCTGAGTTCAGCTCACCTGCTCTCGTCTCGAGCCCTCTCTGCTCAGGGAAGTGTAATACTGAGATGCTTTTGCAGACCCTTTAAAAATCAAATTGGAGTTAGGCAGATACATGTAGCTCAATTTTAGCTTAAAGAAATAGCAATCAGGTAAGTTTTGGATTTGGGGACTAGATTAACATACAACTGAATTTTAATAGAAATCATTATGAACTCATGAATCGGCTTGTAAACTCAGTCCAGTTAACAGGCACCTTTGTTGAAGGAAGTTCTCATACCTATAGTTTTGTTTTTACTGATGCCGTTTTCTCCTTGGTAATTATAAAATTGCATAGTTTGTGTCTTTGGATGATCAGAGTGTTCTTTGATGCCCAGCATGGCGGGAGATGATAATGTGCTGCCTGCTAAACAAACAAACAAATCACTGTATGAGTTAATGTGAAAACAAATAAACTAACCTAATTTACAGTCAGAACTACATCAACCTACATCTACCACTGTAACAATTATGTAATATCACATAACACACTGCTCAAAAAAATCATTGAATCTTGATGAACGAAATATTCAAGTTGAACATCTCTACTCGTATACCCTGTGTAATCTGTTGAGAAGAAAATGATGTGACTGATCAATTGAAACCAAAATCTGGGCTGGATGGAAGCCAGGGTGTGAGGTCTGACAGTGGCTCTGAGGAGTTGATCCTGGTACCTAACAGCAGTATACGTAGTCTAGCTCGCGGAGGTCTGTCCTATTCCTCCCCAGACCATCACTGACCGACCCACCGCCAAACGCGTCATGCTGGATGATGTTTCAGGAAGCATAACGTCCTCCATGGCATCTCCAGACTCTTTCACATCTGTCACATGCTCAGTGTGAACCTACTCTACTGAAACTGTGCCTGCAGACGCACCAAACCTCCTTGCGTTGGCACGTATGGGTGTGCCATCCTGGAGGAGCTGGACTGCCTGAATAGGTTGAAAGTACTGCCTCATGCTACAAGCAGTGACAAGGACTCTTAACAAAACTAGAGACAAATCAGTCAGGAAGAACAATTGTCTGTGGCCACCACCTGCAAAACCCTTTCCTTTTTGAGGGTTGTCCTGCTGTTGCGTCTCCAGTGCACCTGTTGTCACTTTCTCCACTGCGCTGTACGCAAGTACAACAGTTAGCTGAAGCTAGAGATTACGGTTTATAAAGTTTTAAACAGGAATATTTTTCTTATACAAATGCGTCGATTTGCTTCAGGAGGCCTGGAGCTGTGTGAACTATCCCTTTAATACAATACAGATTGTGTCAAAGCAGCTTTACAGTGTTAAACAGAAGAGTGTGTCAATAATGCAGACAAAATTCAATCCTGCTGTTAAGAGGATCGTAGTAATCAGTCAGTATTTCAGTTAAAGTCAGTTCATCATTGATTCAGTGATGTCATCGTTCAGCTCAGTTTAGCCAAAGACTATAGAATACTCAAGATGTGTCACTCGTATAGTTTTGAATGGTGAAAAATCATAGATATGTATAGATGCCCCATTCGACCGCTCCAAGCACGATGGTCCGCCATCTTGGAACGTTCAATTGGACGTCATTCACTATACTATGGGTTCGCAGACCATCAGCTGTGCAGGATTGTGGCATCTTCGAATATTCATGGTGAATGACGTCAAGTTGACCATTACAATAATGGCGGACGGCTTACGCATAGCGGCCCATAGAAACAGTCTATGCATATCTATGGGAAAAATGCAACGCTCAATATGGCCACTCTATCGAATGAAGCCCCGCCTTCTGAACAAAAGAGCCAATCGCTAATTGGTAAAGTCAGCTGCAGCTGCCGTTAGAAGTCCCGGTTGCTATAGAAACAGTCAGTGCACTGGCTTTTTTTAAACGCTGTTTGACCAAAATAAACAACTTTTATGTGACAGTTGTTGTCAGATTTCATTGGTGATATCAAATATGAAATTTAATCGTAAGCTTGGAGAATTTGATGTTTCAAAGAGATTTGAAAGTACTGGTTCAAAGAGATAGGAACTGCACTTGCATGCCTGAGAGGCATTTCAAAGATGGCCGCAGAGTGACATGACTTGCCTTAAAGGGACTTTACACAGGCACTACTGGAAGAGAGCTAAACCAATCAAGTCGCCAATGATGCCAACAAATTACCGTATTGTCCCGAATATAAGACGATGTTTTTTTCTTGGAAATACATCTGAAAAAACACGGTCGTCTTATATTCGGGCCAATACGGTAAGTGGCAAAAATGAATCGGATATCCCTGGAGTTTAACTGACGTGGTGTTATACTATGATGACTAGGTGTTCCCTTCATTGTTTTGAGCAGTGTAGTAAACAGCACTTCTAGGTTCTTCAGGCAAGCAGCTTTATAATTATTATAATAGTTTTATAATAATATAATAAAGACTATTATAATTTGTGTCAAATCTGAGTTTGTCCTGATCCATTCCTGAGGGAAATCAAAAGAAGCCAGCATCTCCAACAATTCTTTGGAAATATTTCACACTCACACACACACACACTCTCTCTCTCTCTCTCTCTCTCTCTCTCACAAACAGGTACACATACACACACACACACACACACACAGCATTTTGGGCTCATTTTCAGCTCAATCGGCTATTTTCTGGAGTGCATTATACTAAGATCTCCATCAACCAACTGTCCTAAGTTCATCTTCGTTATCATTTCTTAGGGCCTGTCAGTTCATGCGTTTTCTCTGATCGGATATCTATCTGATTTGTTAAAACGTTTCAATTTACACTTGGCCACATACATGTGTCTTCGCTATATGCAAATTTAACGGAGTTCACGTCAATGAAAGCAACAGATATGCGCTGCATTTTATGCTATTTTATTCATCAACAGCTAATTTCAAGATCAAGGACCGCAACAGGAGAGAGCGCTGGAAAGATAGGTTAGTCTCACTACTTCTAATGAAGATGATTGTGTTGAGCGTCTGCGACTTACTTTCAGTTTCATTTGTGACAGTTTGCGTGTCGGCTTGCTGAAGAGATAGGCCTACTCAGCTACTCATCCGCGGCGATGCTTCTTGCATTAGCGCTGTCATATATCTGACTATAACCTGCCTATAAAATGCTCTCACACGTTTATTTTTTTAATATTTTGGGAGGAGTAAAATTTGCATATGTGGTTTCAACAACCAGATGCATTTACACTTGTCCAGTTTCATCTGGCACCTCCTCCTGAAGTGGTTTGAGCGATCGGATTTAAATGCATCTCGAAAGTGTTTCAGAGGGCATTTACACCTGGTCTTTTCACTATCGGATAGCTATCCGTCGATCAGAGAAAACACATGAAGTGACCGGGTGTAAACAGGCCCTTAAAGGCAGAGTAAATGATTTCTGGTAGCCAATGTTGATATTTGAAATCACCAAAACAAACACGCCCCTACCCCAAAAGGGTCTTGCCCCTATTTTGATAGCTCCGCCCCACGCTCGGCTCGGCTAATGACCGTCCCATGCACTGAAAGCTCTCTCTTCCACATCACGAGTAGACACGCCCCTTATTGCTGATTGCCTACAAGTTTGTTTTGCGATTCGGCCCGAATCAGTTTTCTAAAGTGTTTTTGAAAAATCACTTACTCTGCCTTTAATGAACAATAAAACACTGTACTGTATGTGTTTGTGTAGTGTGACACTAGCCTGTGTGGTGCACAGGGGACATCTGTAGCGTGGGTTGTGATTTGAAGCGCTCTCCCTCCAGAGTTGATACAGGAGTCAGGAAGTGATTCTGATTCCAGCCATCCTGCTCAAACACAGGAAGAAATAAACACAGCCCTGATGTGGAGCAGCTGTAGCCCTACTGTGCTGCCGCTCACCTTCTTATAGATGGTGCGCAGGTCTCTGTACTGCCACAGCGTGTTCAGCACCTGAGCGGCCGCCTTCACCACCTTCATCGAGTACCTGCTGCGAATGCATGTGCAAAACATACAGAGCGGTGGAGCTGAGAACCACTGATTTACACAAATCAAGATGGAGAAAGTATATGTGTGCACTGGTGAAGTACTACATAAAAGATGAACAAGCATCAAGGTTTATTTGTGTAGTATTCATAGCAGTCGCTTACCTTTCTGCTCTGCCCTTGGTGATGTTGACGAGTTTCTCAATGCCGCCCGCATCTGCCAGGGCTTTAGCATTCTCCATGTTTCTTCTGGTAACCTCATGCAGCGTGCAACAGATTGCCGCCACCGTATCATCTGACAGCTGTGTCGTGTTTCCCCCCGGCAAACGGTTCACCAGGTCCCGCATGGCATATTTCCCTGAGACACAACCAGCATCAATCATCACGCTCACACAATTAGGATTATCAAGCTTCTTTACAGTCAAACTGCATGTGTAAAACTCAGGGAAGAATTATTTCCGTGGCAGCTCTGGTAATGAACAGATAAGTCTGAGCTGGATGACAATGGCATTTTGTTGACTTTTGTCCTTTTTTTAGAGCTGCTTTAAAGCAGAATTGAATTTTGTTTGTATTATTGACACTATTTTCATGTTTAAGGCTGTGAAGCTTCTTTGACACAATCTGTGTTTTATAAAGCACTATACAAGTAAAGATGATAAGGCATGAGTAAAAAGCATGAGTAAAATATTACAGGTTTATGTTGGTAACGGCACTCTCACCGATCAGTTCTTTATTTCTCACGTCCAGGGCCATGTTTCTGAGTGCTGTGGCGATGGAGCGCACCACTCTGTCGTTATCCATGCGCAGTAACTCCACCAGAATGGGCAAACCTTTCTCCTTACGCACCGCTGCGCGAATATACGCTGCAAACTACAGACACATTCAGATGAACACACATTCAGAGGCAGAATTAACTTTAATTAAAATGCTTATAACTCTAATGCCACATTACATTACCATATGTATATGAATGACAATTTGCAACTTGACATTTAGAAAAGAAACAACAGATTTGAGCACTTTCCCCCAAATGCATATACATAATACAGACTGAATATATCAATGAAAATGTTTGTCCCAAAAAAAAAAAAAAAAAGTTTTATGTTATTTAGCAATAAACATCAAAATTACATCTCTAAATGAAAATTTCTCAGAGTAAAAAAAAACACGTCTCACAATGTGACTTCTTAGTTGTGACTTTTTTTTATTTTTTTTATTATAATCTCACAATGTGACTTTATATCTCATTTTATATGTTTACTGCTGTTCATTTATTGTCAAAAGTATTTGGACACAGACTGTACCCTAAATATGCCTTTATGATTTATTTATTTATTTTTAAGTTTTTTTTACTAGCTTCTATCACAAGCCTACGAACTGTCTTAGACTAACGCCTGGTCCTATGTGAGCTGTAGAAGTCAATTACACACCTTCCAGTGTCCTGCGGAGAGATTCTGGAGTGACCCGGTGGAGCCCTCTAGTGTGGCTGGGTTTGAGCTCTCAGCTAACAGGGTAAGATAGGACTTCACTACAGATGGGTGCCACAACATTTCAGCACCTTTAGGAGGCTTTGAGAAACCAGGGATCGGCCCGACACCATCCCACTAAGAGAAATTAAAAACACACAGGAGTTATCAGCTGACTTAAAGAGACAGTTCAACGCCCCCACCCCCAAAAAAATCTTATATCATTCCAAAACTGTATGACATTCTTCTGTGCAACAAAGTTTTTTTTAATTTTTTTAGAAATATCTGTCCATATAATATAAGTCAATGGGCTTCAAAGTTATTTGGTTCCCAACATTCTTTAAAATATCTTCTTTGGTGTTGCGAAAAAGAAAGAAATGCATACGGTTGTAAATGACGACAGAATTATCTTTTTTGAGTGAACTATCCCTTTAACACCAGCATATGAAGTGAGATTAAACAATCATACAAAACTCTTACACTACCATTCAGAAGAATACGCCTGTACACATGAAGCACAAGCAATGTATTTACATGCAGACATGACAACATGATTATTCTCACACACACTCACTCACACACACACTCACACACACACTCACACACACACACACACACAAGGTCTTAGACTGCATGCCTGTTTTTAAGAAATTAATTAGTTATTTAAGTTACTTGCCTTCTAGTTTAAAGTTTTTGTAAGGGCTTTAGAAGTAACATGATGAAGTAATCAGATTACTAGATAAGTAATTTGTAAATCATTTTGGTACTATTTTGACACTGTAAAGGAGTTACTTTAAAGTGCTGTTAAACCCTCTTTGGTGATGTAATGGCGTTAGCCTCACCTGTTCTTCGAGTAAATTCTTCTTTTTTCTCCTCTTCCTCCCCCAGCAGCTGTAATCTGCCTCTTTTCTGGGTGACTCTGACCCCATTAACCCATCAAGCTCCTGATTGGCTGTCAGCCAGGAGGGTGACATTTCCAGCTCCAGCCGATAGGAGAGATTCCTCAGGATGCAAACACAGTTTTCCACAATCTGAGAGAGAGACTGCCTTCACTGACTGAACATGATTGTGTGACGAAGCGTGAGTTTGTGTGATTGTGTGTGTGTGTTTAAGGGGTTCTGGTGCATACCTTGCTGTCAAAATCAGAGGTGCTGACACAGGCTTTGATGACGTACAGTAGTGAGTCCACGAGTCCCTCGCAGGAGCGCATATATTTTCTGGCTTCTTCTCCAGCTGAACTCAGGTTCCTGTAGCAACACAAAAATCACTGCACAGTCATTCACAAACAGAATTACAGCTTGATTTGATTTATTAGTAGACAGTTTAATTTTGAGGTCATGGAAAAACACTTTAATATCAACACAATTTAAGCAATAAGTTAACACAGGTTGTTCATATAATCACAGATAAAGGGTGTTTTTAGGCATGGTGCACAGTGCAGTGAATAAATTCCCAAAATAGAACAATCTCTTGTGCATTATAAACCCTTATGAACCACTTACTACATAAAAATGGGAAAACACATTTTCATAGACATTTTCATCATTTCGTCATCACAGTACGCAGACCACCCAATTTTTGTACCCACGCATACTTTTTACACGCAGGTCGCACATGAACCTGAGATCGAGGAGGACACCAGCTTCAGGAGTCTCTTCCTCTGAAATGTGCGATTCACCACTTAGGCATCATGCTCTGCCCCCTGCGCAATGCCCATTCAACAACCGCATGACCTGACACAAGAGGCCTTTCACAAACAAGGGCCAAGGCCTTCTCAAAAAGGGATCCCAACACACCAGAGCTACTGAAATACAACATCCAAAATGCCAAGCTGAAGGCACAGTGTTACTACAATGCAAGGTCCGTTTATAGAAAGCCACAAGAGCTTCCAATCAGCAGAGAACAAAACAATCACCATGGTAACAGACCAACTACTGGGAGAAGTCCTGGAAGAGACCAAATTCTCCTGGGAAAACGACCTGGAAACCTTACATGATGTCTAACAGTGGTCAACAGCAATATTATCTTCACACAGGCACAAATCAGAGGCTGCACAAAGAATATATTGTTTTATGTGAATGAGTGGGCAGGATGATTTTCATATCATTTTTGTATAAAAATTAATCTACCACATCCAGTACTCAAAAGACTTGCAAAAATATATTTACATATATGTGTTTTCTGGCCTTATTTCAGTGACTTAAAACACACACACACACACACACACACACACACACCATGTGTTTTTTTAACCATGCACTATTTTCTCAAAAATACAAACTTGTACATACATGCTGCTCACATATCATTGTAGCACAGCACAGTATTCTTCCAGGGGGAAGCAATGAAAGGCAAATTTTATATTATTATGACTTGAAGAATAATGAAATAAATTGACAAATACATTAATCTTTTTATAAGGTCATAATATAATGTGCCCATACAGACAACATTTGTGATGTGAGTGAAGAAACATTCAATCTGTGAAACCTAGCAAAAGTGTTTGGCAAGGTCCAACCAGCCACTAAGCAATGGATGTTCCATTCGCCAAAACAAATCGGACGACATTTGAAACAACGTGCCCTTGCAAGTGATGCACTTCTGCAAAATCTCACGGGGAACACAGAGGGGGACAGCATGTGCGTTAGCTGCTGACAAAAGGTTCCAGTGGAATAACTTGTGGATCATTGCTAAAATCATGGAAAATCAGGTGAGCAGCTTGCAAAAAAAAAAAAAAAGAATCAAAAGCTGCAATATCCAAACTCATGGTCCCACGTACCTAGCATTTTGCAAAATCCAAATGTTTCCATAATGACAATGTAATGCTTATTTGCTAAACTATTAATTTATTATATAAACAAGGATTTGTATTTCACTTGCCTCCCAACATTCATGTACTTCCCATGCTTTGGAATAGAAGTCAAAGCATGTCTCAGATGATTAAAAAAAGTGACATTCTGGAAAATATGATAAAACTATATGCTGTTCTGGGAATATGTATATACATGCTAGGGTGGTTTGTCCACGAATTAAAAGGAGGAAAATCATTTTTATGTGTATTCTATAGAGTCTATTTTCTCCTGTGACATTTGTTGCTTATGTGGCCACACATTTCTTTGGCATCTCTTTGATATCACAGGGAAGGTGTCACTAGCCTCCTGGCTAATGTCAGAAGAAGCAAAACACTGAGATTAGGCTCTGATCCTAAAGACCAGCGGTTCTTAATCTTGGTCCTCGCAACCCCCCGCTCTGCATATTTGGCATTTTGCTTGTCACTTTTATTTAACACACCTGATTCAAATCATCAGTTCGTTAGAAGAGAGCTCCATGAATGAACTCTGTTCCAATTGATCCCTACACAGTGTTCACTGCTCTCTACTCCCTGCACACAGGAATTCGACTGAAGTTTACTTCACTCAAGAACACGGATTTGTGCTACACAACTGCCTGCAGCGCATTCACACACAGACAAGACTTACTACAGAAGTGTGAAGGGTTATTTAACTGTAATCATGAGATTTGCATAGTAGTCATGTCTCGTGCATGAATCATGGCGGAATATCCTGCGATGTGCACTTCGCAGGGCACCGCTGCTATAGACCCATCAGAGCTGCGAGTTTTGTTTGGGCCCTTCTTTTGATGTTACAATTTAATCAAATTAAATGGGAGAGGGTTTACAACCCCCAGCTGGCATGATCCACAGAGTTATTCTGCCAGACAATATAATAGACATTTGTGTGCCTTTCCAAATCAAGTCCAACAGATTGAATCTGTCACAGGTTAACTCCTACCCACTTCAAGATGATTCAGATAAATGAAAATGCTCCTGAACTGTCAAAGGAAACGGTCCAAGTACATAACCTGTATGGACTACATTTATGATGCTTTCATGCTGATATGCTTTTTTTTTGTTTTGTTGTAATTTTGGAACTTGAAAGCCCCTGATCCTCATTCACTTTCATGATGGATACAGTTGCTGAAACGTAGTTGTGTGTATACATATAAATAAACTGTAAGAATTGGAAAAGGGGTCTCCTTTTCTAATCCAAATCTCATCAGATCTACAGTACATGTTTTTTTTATTGATAATAAAATAAAATAATTATTTTTTTTACTTCCCACTTTATTCCCCTTCATCAGTTCAGATAAACCAATCATTTAGTGAATGTGAATTATGTGACATTTATTAATAATGGTTTGTGAATATGAATTAAAACTATCCTGACTCCACACTTCTGGTCCATGAAGCGGTGCAGTGATGTGCTGCTGTTACCTCAGACAGCCGGTGGTGTTGCGGAGCACGACAGAGGAGTGCAGCTTGAGTTTGTGCTCATCGTGAAAGTCAGTGCTGCTCCAGCCCGAGTGAGGGATGATCACAGTGTGGGTCACGCTGCTTAAGGCATCGCGGATGATTGTCATCTTCACTGCATCACACGAAGACAGATTCCACAACACACCTACACACAGAAAGCAGTTCACATGCATGATGTTTCTGGACAATCATACGTTAACCGGTCTTATCGATAATCTGCCACGCAATAAATTGTAGTTACTGTGGTCGACACAAAATTGACAACAGGTCTTTGTGGAAAAACAAAACAAAACAAAACAAAACAACATTCACTGTCTGAAATCTGTCTCGTTTCTCTCCTGTAATTGTCTGAACATTCAAGATCCCAAATGAGCAAGACAAATGGTGACAGTGGCGAGGAGCAAAATCTCTATCAGGAAGTAGTGGAGAAAAAAAAGCTATATCTATATATAAATATAGCTATATCAGATACTGTCACTCTTCATGTTTGCTGAACAACAGGTGATCAACAGAGGAAAGCGCAATATTATACACTAAACTCTAATATTACTATGTAATTGTAGCAAATTAGCTCAAAGGGAAATATGAACAATTAATTATTACTGGTTACAGCTGTATGAATTAAACTTGATGTAGCAGAATTGATATTACAATGAACTAGTTTGTCTAGCAAACAGTGTTTTGTCTATCAATTCTCAGAAAGGTTATTTTTGTGGCTACAGAAAATCACTTATTCTCACTGTACACAGTACTGGCGGATGAGAGCAGATTCACACTGAGCACATGTGACAGACATGAAAGTGTCTGGAGACGCCGTGGGAAATGTTATGCAACATCATCCAGCATGACCAGTTTGGGCGGTGGGTCAGGGATGGTCTGGGAAGGAATATCCTTGGAGGGTTGCACAGACCTCTGTGTGCTACTCAACAGTAACCGGGATCCATTGTCAGACCATACACTGGTGCAGTGGGTACTGGCTTTGACAGTGCTCGGCCTCAAGTGGCCAGAGTATGTAGGGTGTTTCCGCATGATGAAGGCATTGATGCCATTGACTGGCCCTCACATTCCTCAGACCTGAATCCAGCTGAGAAACTCTGGCACAAGTACTGAAGCATCTAAATCTGCCAAGTAGCACCGCACACTGTCCAGGAACTTGCTTATGCCTTGATCCAGGTGTGGCAGGAGATCCCCAGGACACCATCTGCTGTCTCATCAGGAGCATGCACAGACATTGTCGGGAGTGCATGCAAACATGAGTTGCTGTGATGGAATTCTTGCAAAGATGTACAAGCCTCTAATTTCATTTTTTTCTTAGATTTTCAATGTGATTTTGAATCCAGCCCTCAATGGGTTGAAGACCATTGACCATTGTCACATCATTTTAATCTTAATGCATTACACAATGTATACAAGTAAATATTTTCAACTTGAACATTTTGTTCATCAAGATCCAATGATTTAAGTGTTTCCTTAATTTTTATGAGCAGTGTATTTTCCACTCCCAGGATAGTTTAGAAAGTGGTCACCTATAACTTATACAGAGGTCACACCTCTCCTGTTTGTCTTGACCAATGAAAAATGTAATTTCATGTAATTTCAAATGGGAAGAGTTTTTTGTTTGGAAGATGACTCGTTTGGATGATCAGAATGGACTGGCGGTTTTGTGTCCCTTCATATTCTGATTAATATCTCAAGCATACAATGCACGTTATGAGGTGATTTACACCAATGCATAGGGAATTAATCGAGGATTATTTTGACATGAAACCAGTGAAGTTACATTGTCTAATAATTCTATCTTAAAGGCAAAATATGTAAGATTTTTTTATTAAAATACCCAAAAACCACTAGAACAGTGTTATATATTTTAATGACTTGTGTACTTACATTATCCCAAATGTTTCGAAGAATGTTTAAATCCAGAGATGTAAGCAATTTTAACTAATTACACGGACCGTGTCCATAGTGTCATTGTGTCGCCTGCCAATGACGTCATAACCCCTCGATTTCCGGTTTTGTTTTGTAGAAAACATGGAAACACCAAAGACGCTTTAATATGTTGTGTGTTTTATTAGACCGGTGAGTAGCCCACAGAGAGTAGCATTTCACAACTTTCAAATGTATCTAGTATGATAAAACAGCGCTGCTTTACCGCATGCATGAAATGAGCGCAAATCAAATAGCCATGTTGCTGTCTCAGTGTGTCTTTCCAAGCTTGCCAAGAGTAATTTGGAGTAATATCAACTAAGATACTAAATTTCTCTGACCTGATGTCTTTAATCTTTTAAACCTTGTATATGATACACAATATGTTTGTCAGTCTCATGCTGTAAAATTGGGCTCAAATTCTGTGATCAGATCACTAAAATAAATTTCTTTGATTGCTTTCCGTATGCAATTTAAGCACAATTAAAGAATCAATTGTTTTTCATTCTACTAAAAGAATCAATGCACATATGACTGTTCTGTCCATGGCTTGAGCTTGCAGATGCTTTAAACATGATTTTGAGAATGGCCAACACCACCGCATACATATCAAATATCACATATCAGTCCTTACATATCAAAACAATCATTTATCACAGAGCAGGCTTGAAAATGAACATGGTTATTTACAGGTAACAGAATTATTACTGCATCCATGTTTCACTAAAAGCATGTTTGCACAGTTTGTGTCCAATTGTGACAAACAGTTATTCCCTTCTGACATGATCTGGCACTTCATTGAAAATAAAAACTATAAAAACAAATAAATGTTGTTTTTTGACTAACATGGAAGTTTTAAGTTCTGAAACTTCCAGTATGCTTTTCTCTTACAGTATACACTACAAGGACAAAAAGTTTGGGATACACCACTTAATTACTGAATTCAGGTGCTTCAATCAGACCCATTGCCACAGGCATATAAAGTCAAGCACCTAGCCATGCAGTGTGCATTTACAAACATTGGCTGGGGTGGGGAGTGGGATAAATAAATAAGTCATTCTGTAGAGGTCAGTGAATTTGAATGTGGTACTGTGACAGGATGGCACCTTTGCAAAAAGTCAGTTTGTTCATTCCTGAATGAACCAGCAATTTCAACAAATCAGCTGAATAAATGACACATGACATTTGAAACATTAAGACTGTGATCTGTGGTGACTTGCCACCACCAACTGGCGGTTTTAGTTTTAGTAGAAGCGTGAGTTAAATAATCCAATGGTTAGGCTAACGTGATGCTCTCATAGAGCAACAACATGTAAATTTATATAACATGTTATGCATTTTCTACAGATACATTCAGGGAAATGTGTGTGTATTGATAGAATGCATACTGTACATAAAAGAGATAAGCTATACACACACGTATTTAACAACAGACTGGCTGACCTGTGACAAGCTCTCGTACTTCAGTGTCCACTGTTGTTCTCAGCAGGCGAAGCAGTGCAGGAACTCCACCTGCGTTTCTCACGGCAATCTTGTTGTCATCTGTAACTCTGCCATAAACGAGATTCCTCAGGGCTCCGCATGCATACCGCTGCACCTCCAGAACCTTATGATCCAACAAATCCACCAGGTGTTTTATTCCACCCAGACGACACACCTTCAAAACACAAGAGATTTTCATGTTATCCAGGGGTTGCTCAAACAATCTGCATTAAAGGTGAGGTATTTAATTTCTGTTCCTACTTAGTGACACAAAGCAGAAATGCAATTGCAATGCAAAGAGGTTTACCAAACATTTCCTTTTGTCTGCCACTGTTCTGTATTGCGATCCCTTTCATCGCTCACATTAGTTACAGGTTTCTTGTCATCTTGATATAACCAGTTATATACAAGCTCACTGTAAACATAACATTAATGACAAAAATACTATAACATCAGAGTCACCAGCATTAAAGGACACTTGTACTACGCGCTCTCTCTGGAAGGTGAAGCGCATCATAAAGGACCGCTGTCCCCTTGCCAAGCACTTTTTTCTTTTCTGCCTGTTGGTAAGTGGCTCAGGACTAATCAAACTCACACTAAAAGATTTATGGATGGTTTCTAGCCTATCATTATTAGAATGTTCAAAACATGTACAAGCAATGTGTAATATACTGGACTCTTTCCGTGGTCATTTTGCAACCTAATTTTGCCTAATTACTGCCACTTTATTGGGTGGCAATTATTATTTTGATTAGGCATGTCAAGCCAAGTCACCTTATTTCAGTAGCACTTTATACAATACAGCCTGCGTCAAAGCAGCTTCACGATGATGAACAGGAAAAGAGCAGAATCAATTATGGAGAGTTCAGATTCTGCTGTAAAGCAGCTCTACAAGACAATAGTGTCATTATTTAGCTCAAGTCAGTTCAGAAAGGGCTGTGCGACAAATCTTTTTTTTTTTAAGATTTATTTTTGGTGTTTTGCCTTTATAATGATATGACAGTGGAGAGCAGACAGAAAGCAAAGTGGGAGAGAGGGGGCGGGATCGGGAAAGTATTCGAGAATCCTCGAGCTAGGATTCGAACTCAGGATGCTTGTAATGCAACAGAGTTGCATGTCGGCAAACTTGCCCACTAGGCTATCATCTCCGACGACAAATCATATTTTAATCGTGATCAGGATTTCTGCTTCTGTCCATTTATTAAGCATCATCTGCAACTGATTTTTTTTTTATACTTTAACTGAAAAAAAAAAAAGACTGCTTATTATTTTCCTCTTTTTAGAGCTGCTTTACAGCAGAATTTAATTTTTGTTTGAATTATTGAAACACTATTTTCCTGTCTGACACTGTAAAGCTGCTTTGACACAATCTTGTATAAAGCACTATACAAATAAAGGTGACTTGACTTGCAATATTTGCTTGCTGGTAATTTATCTTGAAACAAACTTTTCTTTTAAATCAACACATTTTCTGCCCATTGGTTTACTTAATTTTTTAAAAATTATTATTTTGAACAGACAGTAGCTAGACACTATGCTACATAAGACACCTACACAAAACAAAAAAAACAGCAAATTAACTGAATGAAAACGCAAATTTAATCTCTGACAGTAGGTGGCTCTTAAGGAACAGCAGTGATATACAGTTCCCCTGGTTACTGCTGTAAACACAGCAGCTGCACTTATGAACACTAATTTAATATGCATTATACGGAGGTAAGATGAAAAGAAAATGCCATCTAAACATTTGAAGATGATACATTCCTCTCAGAGATTCATTCTTATAAACCCCCACATATTTGTCTTCCTACAGTGAGCTTGATCTGCCTTATACAGTATTTTCCCCTCTTTACAGACTTCATAAATATTCGACACAAATTACATTTTGGGAAATGATTGCAATGCAGTTTGTGTGCAATTCCGGAATAGAGATCGGCCAAAATAAAACTAAATGCCGGTTTCCGATTTATAGCTGGTGGCCTGATGCATCTGTAGATACCAAAAGTTCTTGCCATTCTTGTTTTGGGTTGGTGCGTAGATCGTCTCTTCTGCTCTTTCCTGTTTGTGGCATGATCGAATTGTGGATTGATTGTCTATGACTGACTGTATTCATCGTCTGACTGCATGAACCGAACCGTGATGGTTTGAGATGAATACATGTATCGTTACACCTAGGGATGTGCCTGAAGCTGAATACTATGTTTGGAAAGGAAATAACCATAGAAAAAATATGAGATGATTTTACATTCTCTTGCAATTACACAGTTGGGTAATTATATTGTATATAATTAGTGGGCATCGGGGAGCCACGTATTCAAATAGCTTTTAAATGCGCGCTTGTGTTTCAATTTCACTTTCGAATTTGCAGTCACAAATAGTATGTGTATCGGGAGCAGCGCTACTGAATTTTCAAGATAAGACATTTGACACTCAGGATCTGTTGCACACCAGATCCTCTGATATCGTCCTGTCAGTCAATCTTCACGTGATAAGTGACATCTGATGTACTGTAATGTGACCAACTACTGCAGCAAGCCTAACCATGTCCCTGTAAGGGGCTCCGTAGAATGAGTACATTTTCCGTGCCTTTCCAAATTCTGATTTAGGCTTTGGGTACATCCCTAGTTACACCTCTACTTCCTCTACATTACAGATAAAGCGTGGACAAGCTAAAAATTGATTGAATGATTGATTGAGCAAAGTAATAGTGACTAACCATTTAACCATTTCTTAATTTACTTCAAACTGTCTCACAGACATAGAAAATGGAACATTCTTTACCTCGGTCTTGACGTGGTTGTCTCTGTAGCACAGGTGTTGCAGGTATGCCACTGCATTAGCCTGCACAGACGGAAACTGATGCTGTAGCATGTGGATGACCTCCGGCAGGTCTGGGTCACGCCATGCAAACTCTCTACAAAAACACACATTAACCCAATGATAACATTCCCATGCTAGCTTATAGATTATAACACACACGCACACGCACACACACACATGCACGCACACACAGTGCAGTAACGGGGTGTTAATGTGAATGCAGATGTAGCAGGTGTTGATCCAGAACTATGTAAAAATGGCTGAGCTCTACTAATTACCATCAGTTATGTCATCTACCTTGGGTCCTTCTGCATGCTGTCTACCGAAGGGGAGCGTGTGGCTTCATCATCCATGGGCTGGCGTGAGTAGCTGGGATCAGGGGACCAGTAAGGGGTAGATTGGTATGCTTCTGTGTATATGGTGTTTAAAGCGTAGTTATTTCTTTGGTACATCATGTTACTGCGCTGACTGGAGCTCCGCTGCAGGTTACTCATACCTGAAACACAGCAAGCACAGCACATGTTAATTAGAACCTTTAATTTCTCTTTTAAACCTTGGAATCTTTGGCTTAAAGAGATGTTCCAGGTTAAATCAAAATCAAGCTCTATAAATCAGTCTCTATCAACAGTGTCTCTTGCAGTCTTTACAAAATAACTTTTTTCCATAATTTTCCTTAATCCTTGACCAACTGCTTTGTTTTATATCCATCCTTCAAATCATCTTCATAAACTATATATCATTTGAAAGCTGCAGACCTTAAGTTTTGACCCCTTAAAGGGGTGGTTGATTGCGATTTCACTTTTTTAACGTTAGTTAGTGTGTAATGTTGCTGTTTGAGCATAACAGGTTCTGCGCGATCCTCTTTACTAATAATCTCTGCTTCTCACTCGGGCTCAAATTGATAAGCAATATAGATGACACCATTGTTTACAATACAACCGGAGCACATTTTGAGGAGAGGGGCGTGACGATTAGACGTGCACTAGAGACGGTTTAGCCAATCACATCACACTGGGCTAGCTAACCAATCAGAGCCCATCGCATATTTCTGAGGGAGGGGCTTTATAAAACCAGGAAATCATCAGCGCGTTTATAGGAGAAGGGACAGAGCGGTGTGGAATAAAGGTAAATTATGTGGAAAATTTGTTTTTTTTAAAACGAAGAATTAACACATGTTAGACTGCACCCCATAAACACAATCAAGCCTAGAAAAAAAAAAAAAGCAGTCAACCACCCCTTTAAGCCTGAGACATCATTATGTTTCTTGTCTCATTGCAATTGAATAGTCTCCAGCCAAGGAATCAGAGGACAACAGAATATAGTTTATCTTTTTTTCAAAATAGGCTAAGCAATAGTGGGGAAGTCGTGGCCTAATGGCTAGAGAGTCGGACTCGTAACCCAAAGGCAGGGATTGTAGGTAGGGGGAGTGAATGTACAGCGCTCTCTCCCACCTTCAATACCACGACTGAGGTGCCCTTGAGCAAGGCACCGAACCCCGAACTGCTCCCCGGGCTCCGCAGCAAAAATGGCTGCCCACTGCTCCGGGTGTGTGTTCACTGCTGTGTATGTGCACTTTGGATGGGTTTAATGCAGAGCACTAATTCCAAGTACGGGTCACCATACTTGGCCACATGTCACGTCACTTCACTCTCACCTGCTGTCTTTCATGGAAATGCTCTCCGTCAAAGGCAGCCGGGGACCACTCATTGACCACGTGCCATGAATACTGACTCACAGGACTGGAAGCTCTGTCAGATGGGGAGGGAGAAATTCTGGCAGCATCTGTTGTGCCACCTCTCCATGACTCTTCTGCAGCAGATCGAAGGACCAATTTTGTTAAAGAGCCCCTTACAAAAAATTACTGCAGTTTTTAAAAAAGTAATACTGCAGTTTTTGTTACTTGTAGAAAAATGCAGTTTTTTGGACACGAAAAAACTGCATTATTGCCATTTTACTGCAATACATCTGAAGTACTATTGAAATACAACTGCAGTAGAGCTGTAGTATTACTAACAAACAACTGCAATAGAACCGCAGTTTTACTGCAATACAACTGAAGTAGTACTACAATTATACTGCAATAAAACTGCAGTAGTACTGCAATATATA
>NW_015635062.1:116478-123280 GCF_001515625.1 Sinocyclocheilus rhinocerous
CTTTTTTTTTTTTTTTTTTTTTTTTTTTACATTGATCTTATCTTTTCATTGCTATAAAAAATATAGAAGGCAGACGGACTGCCAGTGCCTCATTACTTGATTTGCATTACTTGAATTGATTACACTTTTCTCAGTGATGATCATTAATTAGCACTTCAAGATGCATTATTGTGATTTTGTTTAGCCTGAAGCCCAATAAAAGTTAAAATGAAGGGGTTGAAAATATGTGTTGCCATATCCACAATAAAAAAACAATGCACATTTAACGTACATTAATTTGGTTATATTATATTAGAGGAGTCTCCACAATTATAAACCAAGAAAAAAATTCACAACTTCGAACAATTAATAATTTTCGAATTATTCAAAAGTCTAAAGTTCAAAAGTCAGTTATTCAAAGTCTAATTATGGAGATTACAATTAAGTAGAGACAGGACAGTCTTGCCTGGTCCAGTATGTTGTATGTGCTGCAGAGCATGTGAGCTCGCGCAACCCAAAATGCCCTTTGGTAATATGCTAGTTCGAGAATCTGTGCAATAGGCTAAGCAATAGTTTGTCTAATGTTTCTAAAAGTAAATTCTAAAATCCTGTAAAGATTGACAGACGTTTTAATAGACCGCACTTCTCTACAGTTTTGGACTATTTTAATTTTGGAAAGTGTGTTTCTTTTATTAACGCCACTAAATAATTCTTTGTTAAGTGCATTTCATCTTGTGTGTGCTTTTCATGGGCCTGATAAAGCAAGGTGTATTTTGTGAAATTCTATGTGCATTTAAGCATGTTTTGAATGTTCTGTTGCACAATAACTGAAGCTGAGTTTTCATGGAAATAGTGTAGGCCTAATGGAAAATCAAACTTTTTGAGTTATTTAATTTTTTTAGGAAGGTTTGCCAAGTGGCTTCAAAAACAAGACACGTTTTTAAAATTAATAATTTTAATTTAATACATTAAAATTAATAAAATTAATTTTAAAAAGTACAGGCTGAACGTCACCCTGAAACATAACCGTTACTTATCGGACTACTGCTTTGAGACATTTATTCAATAATTTCATTATAAACAGGAAAAAAAAACAATTAGGCCTACTGGAGAAATGTTATGTCAGAGTGTGATCTGGGCAGGATTTGGTTTACTGGTGAGCATGAGCGGAACATTAGCGGAGCGTTTGCTTTGGCCGTGAGCGACTGAGTGGAGCGCACTCCCACAAAGCAGAATATTGAGCTGAGCGTCACACCACTCTGCTTCGCTCACATGCTCTGATGTGCTGCGTATCACAGCATCGGGCAGAAGTGGGCTATGAGACATCTATGTATTTATGTCTATGGTTTGAGAAACTTATTTCAGGTTTTGAGGTCTATACTAATTAGCTACTCAGTTAAATCAGGTGTGTTTGATTAAACAGGCATACAAAGTGTGCAGTGTTTGGAAGCGAAAACTGATGCTTTCAAAAAAAATAGCTGTTTTGGGAGTACAAGTAGATACTTTTATAATTAGAATACTTTTTGTAAAAGAAACTACAATTTTCAGCAAATTCAAGTGATGAACTGGACTACAGTATGGACTATTTTCAACATTTTAAATAAATATTATACATAAAATGATACATAAAATTAATTACATTAGATGTTATACACAGTTGTTTTTAAAATTTCTTTTTATACAGTTCAAATAAAGCAGCAGAAGAAAAAAAGATTTTGCAAAAGTTTCATACCAAAAGACGACCTGTAGAGCACACTCTGTGGGCTGTGGTTCAGGTCTGAAGCTGTCTGGCTGAGGCTGTGGTAGAGGGGTCCCTGGAAAGACCGGCCCTCATAAATAGGTCCTATATGGCGGTCAGGGGAAGTGGCTGACCTCAGATCAGCACCTATCTGACTCTGTTGACTAGTGTAAGATGCTCGCACACCTAATTGATAACAATACAATACAAACAAATAGTTAGAGAGACCACCACTCATATACTCAACTGACATACACTTATTAAACTTTATATACTACTGTATATATATTTATACTTAGTACTGGTCTGCTTATCTCTAATGATTGGAAATGTATTCCTTTACCTTCTCTGGGTATTAACAGCTCCTTTGAATCACATTCAGTCACTATTACCCACCCTTTTAAAATCCATTTTGTAGTTGTTTATCGACCCCCAGGACCACAAAGTCACTTCTTGGATGAATTAGATGTGCTGCTCTCAACCTGAACATCTCAACCGGAGGATGGTACTCCCCTAGTTATGCTTGGAGACTTCAACATCCACCTAGATAAACCTCAGGCTGCAGACTTCCACACTCTGCTTGCTTCTTTTGATCTCAACCGAGTGTTAACTATGGCTACTCACAAATCAGGCAACCAACTGGACCTTATTTACACACTCATAACAAAATTAACAATTCGTCTAACTCTCGCATGCTCTTTAAAACATTTTCCTCCCTCCTTTGTCCTCCCCCTCCACCTCCTTCATCAACTCTAACAGCTGACGACTTTGCCACGTTCTTCATTAATAATATAGTAATAATAATAATAATAACAGATTGTTAATTTTTAATGAGCCAAAAAGAATGCACGTCACACCTCTGTTTATCAATTTGGCTACCAGTAGCTGCTCGCATAAAATTAAAGGCATTAATGTTTGCCTACAAAACCACCACTGGCTCTGCACCCCTTTACCTAAATTCATTACTTCAGAGTTATGTGCCTCTAGAAGCGTGTGTTCTGCAAGTGAACATCGCTTGAAAACACATCTGTTCCATCTTTATTTGACCCTCTAACTCTAACATTCTCTATTCTAATTCTATTCTTAAAAAAACGTGTCTCTTTTAGACTTGCACTCTATTCATTTACTACTTGTTTTCTTAAAGAAAAAAACCCCCCTAACACTAGCTTTTCTAATCTTTTTGTATTCTATCTGTTTGTTTTCTTTTTATTTATTACACAATTAACAAAAGCAAAAAGGCCTCTTCTTATTCTTTTTTTCTATTCTGTTTTCTTTTTGTTTATTATATAATTTAAAAAAACCCTTGCTACGTGTACTGCGTTAAGCTAACAGACTTGTTATAGCACTTGTATATCATTGCTCTTTTGTTGATTTTGATTGCTTCCATTGTCCTCATTTGTAAGTCGCTTTGGATAAAAGTGTCTGCTAAATGACTAAATGTAAATGCAAATTAAATTCTGATTACTGTAAAGGATACAAATAAAATCATAATTTCATAATTTCAAAATAGAAGATAATTTAAAGAATGTTTTGGTTGCCATTGGGGGATCTTTTATGTTCCACAGAAATGAAGTTTGACATGAGGATGAGTAAATGATGATACAATTTTTATTTCTGATCCCCTATCCCTTTAACCCAGGGTGATTTTCTCCAATTAAATTGACATTACAAAAAAAACGAAACAGAATCATTGTCATTTGGATTCATATAAGTACTTAGTATTCGCTGTTTTCTTACCTGTTAAGCTGTCTGGTCGCGGGTCTATCCGCTCGTAGATCTCATAGCTGTGTGTAATGTATGGATTAGGTACGTCATGCAGAAACGTTCTTGACATCATCGACCCATAATGCTGTGGTACTGCGGTCATCCCCGGCCCGACCTGCTCGTCTTCTCTCACAGAGCCTACACCTCCAGAATAGGGTGACGTGGTGCGGCTCGAGCGGGAGGAGCCCATTCTGCGCAGGGCGGCAGGAGAGGCCTTCTGTGGGACTGCAGACAGGGGGGTGCTTGTGAAAATGGAGGATAGAGGTTTAGGTTCAGTCGTAATTGGCAACCCATAGGAGCTTCCAGGAGTCCGAAGAGACCCTCGAGATGGAGAGACGCTGCTTCCGTACAGCGACTGAGCACGAGTGGGCATTGAACCAACTCGGCGCATAGCACGACCTGGTTTAGCCCCGTCCATCATTCTTGACACCTACAAGAGGACGCAAACATCCTTTACAGCATCTACACATAGATAATTATGATTAAGCTGCAATTATGTTAAAGGTGACATATCATGAAAATCGGACTTTTCCAGGTTTTAAGTGCTATAATCAGGTCCCCAGTGCATCTACCAACCAAGGAAACGTGAAAAAGATTAAACCAGTAACTTTGTTTGGTAAGCATTTTTCTGCAAGCGTCTGAGAAAACGAGCACGTCTGATTTCGCTCCCTTGGTGACGTGGCAAAGGGATCTCATTATAATATTACCGCCCCTTAATCTGTAAGATTCCACCCACAGCGCCGTTATTGTGTTTTCACAAGCAACAACGGTGTACCAGCTCTAATGCCGTGATGAAAGTTTGAGCAAAGCATGCTAACTGTTCTGTGTTTGGCTGCACAGACGAGCACAGAACACTGTTTAGAGTCCCAGCCTCAGAGGAGACAAGCAGTGGATTTATTGATTTATTTACTGTATATTGCTGCTGCCACACAGATCTAAAAAAAACATGTGATTTATTTTCCAGCTGTTTACCTTCACAAGCATAACCGACTGTTTTTGTAACTCGTGTGCGTTTTTATCGTAAACTTGTGTGTGAATGAGAATTTAGTTTAGTACTCACATGCTGTGACAGCCGCTTTCTGTCATTCTGGAAAAGGGGGCGGGGAGCAGCAGCTCATTTGCATTTAAAGAGACAGGCCCGAAAAACAGCGTGTTTCTGCTTCCACTCAAAATAGGCATTTTCAAAATTACATAATAAATGATCTGTGGAGTATTTTGAGCTGAAATTTCACAGACACATTCTGGGGATACCAGAGACTTATATTACATATTGTAAAAAGGGGCATAACATGTCTCCTTTAAAATAAAAAAAAATAAAAAAGATCTGCTGATATAACTTATCAATCTTCTTAGAACAGATTCCACTGAAAAAAGGGCATATAACTTGTTAATTACTCTAAAAAACTGTTTATACTTGACTCGATAAATTAAATTTTCTGTCCTGTTATTGGACAGAAGTTTTACTGGTGTGTAATTTAGACTTTTTATTTCAAATCAAATCTCAGGTTTTAGTCCTTCAGGTACCGATTTATCAGTTTGCCTGTCAGAAAGTGTTTCTCGTGTTCTCGGCTGTCTATTTTTAGAGCAGTCTAGTTTTGTTTTGTAAAGCTTTGACACACTCTACTGCTTTGGCTTTGTTTGTATACCTCATAAGTGTGTCTTCTTCTATGGGATCGAGCCGGGAAGGAAGAATTACAGTTACATAGCAAGTGCCAAAACCTTTACCAAATTTTGTGCTATTTTGATGAAGTAAAATAATTCTAAAAAAACTAAATATATATTTTTTCCTATCAAAATTGACCGAAGATCACCACAGGTTAAGGTAATAAAGTGGAAGAAGTGCAAAATGCTTTGTTTTGACAGACAAAACTGTTTTTTTGTTTTTTTTTCAAATCTGATTTTGGACTATCAATTAAATTCTGAAGCTTACTGTATGGTTTTGTATATAGTACAATGATCACTTATATATAAAAACATCAAGGAAATTTATGACACTTTAATGATCCTTCAGAAATCATTCTAATATGTGTATATTTATATTTATTTTATATTTAAATTAATTTTATTATATTTTTGCAAAAATGCAATTATTTTTAAATGACAAATCAAGCACATTTGTCCACAAAATGCTCAATACAGTAAACAGGGTTTCTGCAGGATTTTTAAGCTCAAATTTAAGACTTTTTAAGACCTTTTTAAAGACCTGCACAAATAAAATTAATACCATGTGAGCGGGGCAATGTAGTACCATATTAAACTGTAAAATTATTTTAAAAAGCATAATTTACAGTTCAGATCCAAGTTTTCACAAAAACAAAGTTTTATAAAATGATAAACTTTACATTTCAGCCTTTAAACCATTGTTAAGTAAATGGATGGAGTCAAAAGTATTAATTATTATATTAATTTAAACAATTAATATCAATAAATTATTATATCAATTAAATAACAAATTAGGGGTGTGCAATATTGACAAAAATAGCTGGCCAATCACAGCACACCTCGCTTTTTCAGACCGATGAGCTTTGTAAAAATCGAAGCGTTTCAGAAAGGCGGGGCATAGAGGAGAAACAATAATGTACAGTATGTGGAAAATAATGTTTTTTTTTTTTACTTTAAACCGCATAAACACATTTCATTACACCAAATACACCAAATAATGTGCTTTTTAGCAGCATCATATGACCCCTTTAAGGACTGCCGTGGACAGCTGACTCCTGAATTTTTTGATATTATTCATATTCTCTGTGCTGGTCAGTTCACAACAGTAATTGAAATTAATAATTTCCAACAAGTTTTATGGGCATTTTTACCTTTAAGCCATTTTTTTCTAAAAGTGTGCGCCATCTTTTGACTCAAATTCTTGCATTTGGGCTGTTACCAAGCAAATGAATCAGTATCAACAAAATGTATCTTTGCAATGCAGAGGAAACACAGAGACTGCATTAGAAGTGGCATTTAGATGCATTTACACAATGTTTAATGCAGCTCTGAGGGACATTAAATACTTTTACCTGCAGTTACAAATGCATAAATAATGTTTTGATATTTTAAACATAAAACATTGAAAACTGATGTTTGAAATTACTTAAAAAATGAAAAGGTACCTAAATGTGAAATTAAGACCGCCAGTAGGTGGCAGCAAGTCACTGTTAATAAGTGAGTCATTGCGATTGAGCTGAATCATTTAAACGGGTGATTCATTCAGGAACAAAACAGCGTCGACGCAAAACAGCGCTGTTGCTGTGTTTGAAATGATTTTTGTTGGAGAAATAGAGCAAAAACAGGAAATATGGTGTCTAAAACGTAAGTCTCTTAATA
>NW_015635062.1:124785-147419 GCF_001515625.1 Sinocyclocheilus rhinocerous
ACTGATGTTTGAAATTATTTAAAAAATGAAAAGGTACCTTAAATGTGAAATTAAAACTGCCAGTCACTGTTAATAAGTGAGTCATTGCGATTGAGCTGAATCATTTAAACGGGTGATTCATTCAGGAACAAAACACTGTCGTGTTGCTCAGAGACATAAAACAGCGCTGTGGCTGTGTTTGAAGTGATTTTTGTTGGAGAAATAGAGCAAAAACAGGAAATATGGTGTCTAAAACGCAAGTCTCTTAATATTAACTTCTTGTTTATTGAACTGTTGTATAAAATCAATATCACATTTGTAATCACGCTGACTTTTGGAGAAAAAACGGCATTCTTCGTGTGATATTAACTATATGAAATGATATAAATATATACATTTTCTGCCACTAGTCTAACCTGCTAGACTTCATCACCTAATGTATGCGTGAACTCTGTAACGTTAGGTGTGTTTTGTGTTTGCTTTTGCGATATACTCATAATATCAAATCGCACATCGTTAAAACAACAATCGCACACCCCTATGTTTAGATTTTTATAATGCATCGTCTTCTTATCGATCCACCAGTTCACATTTAACACTAGAACCGCCAGAGGTCGCTGTATAGCTAAAAGCGCCAGTGGGTACATTTTACCCACGCACATGGCAACTGTATTTATATGGCTAAAGAACATATTATTTCACTGTATTATGCTACTGTCTTAACATTTACATTCAGCCATATCGCAATTCTGGTCTTTCCGTCCCCAAATTTAAGACCTCTTGAAATCATAATTAAGACTTTCTTGTACAATTTAAGACTTTTTAAGGCCTTAAATTTGATACAACTAAATTTAAGACTTTAAGACCCCGCGGAAACCCTGAGTAAAGCAAAAAATAATGAATGTAATATTTGAAGTATTTATACATCATGGTAATGTCCGTTTTTTATACTACAGTATGGTAATGAAGAATCAGAAGAGTATCACAACTGAGAATAATACGAATCCTATACACAAAAAACTAAGACACATTATTATAATGAGAATTTAGGACGTAGGGATAGATGTGCATAACTGTCATGAAAAAAATAAATAAAATAATGATAATAATAATAAAACGCTTCAGGAGAGAGGCTTCCATTTTCTTCTTGTACTTTTGATTTTCTGGTGAAACATGACCCGCACATGTTTTTCAAGGGATTAAGCTCTTAAGAAGTGAGGGATGTGAGATCTACCTGTAGCTCAGGTGTTCGGGGGTGTCCTGCAGCCTGACCCTCAGCCCTGGAGCCCCTCTGCAGCCTGGAGCTTCCTCCTGAAGCAGGTAATGCGTTCTGAAGTCTCTGCTGACACTCGCCCTGTGCCTGACCGCTGTAGTAGCTCACAGCATCCTGATAACCACTATCAGAGTAAGAGTTCATCTGGGCAGAACTGTTAGAGTTCCCCACAGACCCTGAGACCGACAGTAAACTGCAGGTTAGACACTTCATATTTAGGGTGCCTTTACACTTGAGGTTTTGTGTGGACCCACACCAGTTTGTTTTCCAAGCTTTATTTGGGCAAATTTAGCAAGTGTGAAAGCAAATCTGTCCTAACTTGTGGAGGTAAACTGGTATTGATGGCATATAATTTGCATGTGTCTGCTTGCTATATAGAACTGCATTTGGAAAGCAGCTTGTATTTAGGCTTCTCATGCACTAAATAAATTTTTTTTTTTTTTATATTAAAAATACAAATTACAAGGGTAAACATTTGCCACTAGTGCTCAGGGTGGTATTCATGTGGATGTCGACTTGAGGAAAGAAGGCAGGAAAGAAGCCATAATGATAGACAGACAGAGTAATGGTCAAAGCCTTCAATCCACTGTTAATATGCTGTCTAGTTGTAGCAGGCGACTTTGTTACAAATACTGTGTTGGCTGTGGTTCACAGTACAAAACTGGTCACCAGCTTCTTCTATTGTCTACCTATGCTTATGGAAAATGCCATCTTAATCTGTGACAGTTGTTTATTCCTCTGCGATCCACCATGCACGGTGCTGTTTTACTTGTCTACAATGGCAAGTATTTGGTTCAACAGTGTACCATCACCCTCTAGAGGTGAAATAAGACAAGCCACTGGACTGGACTTAACTTCACACAGTTTGTTGTGAAGTGACAATGCTTTGTACATGAAGAGGATCTAAAATTTGGCAGAGAAAAGCTAAGGTATGTGTACAGCACGCGTTACTACATACTCATGGCTCTACATACAGTCATAAATCAACCTACTAGGAATTATTTGGGAATTTGCTTAAAACCAAGAATATATCTTAATATCTTAATTTGCTGTTTTGAATAAAATGACAAATTAGTGCACTTTGTGCAGTGTTCCAGTATGTTTTTGTTTTCAGGGTTGAGGGCAATCCAGCTTAATCAATTTCATCACGTGTGGGTTTTGTTTACTTAAGGGAGTGACAACCACAATTTTTCAAAGACTCTCAACCATATTTTTGTCAAAGCCTGCTGTATAAATAGAACTGTACTGCTCCACTCTTTACTGAGGTATAAAAGCTGTCGTCGATTAATTAATGATTAAAATGACATTGTTCTTTGACTTTGGCTAAAACTGGGTTTATTCATGCATTCACTCATTCATTCCATACCTGCAGATCTCCAGGGAAGAGACATCTCAGAGGAACTAAAAAAAAAAGAAACAAACAGAAAATAAGTTTATTTATGTTTCTGTCACATAAAATCAATGCCAAAACTGTGGAATGAGATGCGAGAGCCATGCCGGAGGATAATAACAAAATCTGCAATAGCAAAAGCTTTCACCTGACTTTTGATATGGTTTGCAAAACGTTCATATGACAGTCATTTTACATCCTTTGATGGTAAGAAAGTCACACAAATCTAAAGTAACATGAGGATGAGTTAATGATGACATCTAACAAGCCATAATGTAACAACAAAATTCAAGATATTATCAATAACTGAGCAGTACATACTGCTCTAAAACTGAGCAGGAGTGAGTGACTTGGCTTAAAAAACATACAAAACGGTGTTTTATGAAATTCAAAAATTGCCAGTAGTTTTCTGTGAGGGGTAGGTTTAGGTGTATGGTTGGTGTAGGATGATAGAAAATACAGCTTGTACAGTATAAAAACCATTACGCCTATGAGAGTCCCCGTAAACCACAAATGCAAGTATGTGTGTATATATACTGTATACCACACATAATATGAATACAAAAACAACATTTAAAACGGAATTGAAGTCAAGATTTCAGAAATTATTGAACGGAATACAAATATTAGAGGCTACACGGTTTATTCCAGCACACAAGCAAACATGCCTGATATCAAGACGTGATCCCCCAATCAAAACTTCACACTTGCACAAGAGGGGAATTTTCTGCTTACATTTTCCCCAACCTAGAAACCATGCACACACTTTGTCTTGGAAAAATAGTGCTGGTTATCTGAAAACACTGGTAAGCTTGGAGTTTAGCGATAACCAGTGCGATATTCTGTTCAAAGAAAAGTGTAATACAGCAAGTCATTCGCAAGGCTGCTTGTGTTATTTTCTGCTTCTAAAACTAAAACCAGCGACTGTAATGTCCGTGATTGTGGTTCCTTAATAAACTTGTATAACCTTTGTTCTGCATACAATGTTTCTGGGCTTGTGATAGTGCAAGCTCTTATGTTTTAACAGAAAAACATGATAATCTGGAAATGTTGAAATAGTAGCTATATTACCATGTTTCAGCTTTTGAGTTGTGAAGTTTTCATAATTATAAATTACACAACTTTCTGTGAAACTCTTGACTGCCCAAAATCTGATGTCTGGCTCTGACAAATATCTAGCCAAAAAGTTGTGCATGCTTCCTAGAAATGTATATAAATTTGTTGTGCTTCACGCAATATCCACCAGGTGGCAGATGAAAAAACATACTGTAGCTCAACACACAGTAACTGGGGCAAATAAGACCCTGTCCACACGAACGTGGTTATTTTTAAAACCACAGCTTTTTCTACGTGGTTAGGCCGTTCGTCCACACGCAAACGCAGCACCAGTTCACTGAAACCGAACATTATTGAAAACGCCTGCCAGTGTGAAGATTTTCAAAAACTCTGGTTGCAGTGTTATTGTGTAGACAGCGAAACTGGAGTTTTTGGCTTGTGACGTTTTTTTTTAAAACGGAAGGAGGAAAAACTCAAAAATACCCGTGTACGTGTGGACATGGCCTAAAACTGTTCCTGGTGTGTGTGTGTGTGGGATGGGTTAGTGCAGAGTACAAATTCTAAGTATGGGAACACTATACTTGGGTACACGTCATGTCACGTCACTTCAACAAAGTAATAATAATAATAGGACAAGGTTGCAGTTACTACAGCATTTTGATTTGTTTCCTTGATGTATTCAAAAAATGCTGTTTAAACAAAAATAATTAACTGTAATTCTACCTTCGCTCAAATACTCTAAAGTGAAGTACTTTACTTTAAATAAAGTACTTTTTAATTTTCATAATTCACTACACCTCTGACCACCGCATAATCTAAAACACCTTCAGCCAGCATCAATTATAAAACACTCTTGCTTTCAAGACAAATACACGATAAAAATAATAATTTACTGACATCTGGACGCAAGTCACTCTGCATTATTAGCATTATTAGTAATTCTCTTTACTGGATCCTTGGACTTTCCATGAATTTACTGGTGTGATCACAAAAACCTGCTTCTTTTCATTTTTAAGGTATTGTTTTCGTTATAATGTACCTATTCAAATTAGTAATCAATAATTTATTATAATTCTACGCCTCCCCTGACATGCTCTCGTGGTAGGTAGACGCACTCTGTTGAGAGGTGACTGGTAGTGTGATTTATATAGTGTCATTTCTAATCACTCAGACACTGACGCTTTGACTCGGAGCAACATGTGCCAGAACACTAAAGACTAAGATACAGAAGTGTGTACCGGCCCACTTCAAGCACCGATCGTAGCTTGTGGCCACGGCCCTGCTTTGATGTGGTGTGACAGACCAGACGCTACAGCTCGCTGGAGAAATAAACGCTCTAAGAGTATTTCGCTAAAGATATGCACTGTATTAGCCTACACATTCATTATATTTTACTTAACCTGTTAGTGATACCTTAATTATTTTAAAAATATGTTTTTTTACAAGTTTGGCATAAAAACAAGTCATGACACTGTGTAAATGATTACATTTCTACAACAAATTGGAGTAGAAACAATTTTATAATTAGATGTATAATGTAGAAGTTACACGTCTGCATACTTTTTTTTGATTGTTTATTATTATATCTCAATTAACAATCAATCTCCGCACACCTGACGGCAATCGATAGGTGCGTAGGAAACAAAGACCACAAAGATCAAAACTCAAGGAAAAACAAAACAAAACAATTGCACTAATTGACAAACACTGTCAATTAGTGCAAAAGTATCAAAAAGGTTTAATAACAACGTTTCGGTGACCTTCATCAGGTATCTTCAAACATGAAATTACAATTTAAACCACATTTAAAAAGAATTCATGACCAATCACTGCAAAGGACCATCGCTTGGTAATAACCCACACTGGGTACATAATTAACATCTATCACAAAAAAAAAAAAAGTAATTTATAACATCACATTAAACAGTGCTTCATCGTTCATGCCTAAAGGAGATAAAGTCTGAAGGGTAAAAATCCAAAACAGCTCACGTCACTGTAAGAGTAATTATATATCTCCCCCTCTAGGTGGCATATTAACCCTTTCAATCCCACAAAAGCGTAAGGTAGAAACATCATGGTTGTGGGCAAGAAAATGGACTGCAACTCGATAATTCATATCTTTTCTCCTGATAGAGCTCTTGTGTTCACTAACTCTTTGCTTAAGTTGACGTGATGTTTTACCAACATAGCCTAAACCACAAGGACAACGAATCAAATAAACAACATGAGTGGAGACACAAGTTATCACAGAGTTGATTCTATATTTTTTACCGGTTCTCAGATGACAGAAGGAGGAAGTTTTGGATGTATTATTGCACTGAGCGCAATTACCACACTTATAGTTGCCATTTGGTATAGGACTAAGTAATCTCTGGGAAGAACCAGGAGTATCACTTTTCAAACGAGCATGCACCAAATAATCTTTTAAATGAGTCTGTACACAATTAACGGAGGATGCTGAAAGATAGAACTCAACTCAGGGTTAGAGGATAACAAGTACCAATATTTTTTAAAAATCGATCTCATCAAAAAAAGAGTTGTAATAAAAGTAAAAGAACATTTCTTTACTTTTTTTGTTTTCTTTTTTAACAACTCAGAGCGTGTTTTTTGGAAAGAGGTATTAAACGCTTCATCAATCCAATCAAAAGGATAACCTCTATCTAAAAACTTCTTTTTCATGATTTTCGATTTTTCAATAAAATCTTCACCAGAATAACAGATCCTCCTCAATCTATAAAACTGGCTTTTCGGAAGTCGGATGAAAGCTAGTTGAAAGCAACAAAGTGTTGCGATCCGTATCTTTTGTGTACAAAGTCGTTATCAACTTGTCTTAGTTTTTTTGCACCCACATATCTAGAAAATGCACTCCAAAGTAAATTTTAAAGCGGTCATATGATGCGATTTCAATTGTTCCTTTCTCTTTGGAGTGTTACAAGCTCTTGGTGCATAAAGAAGATCTGTAAAGTTGCAAAGACTAAAGTCTCAAATCCAAATAGATATTCTTTATAAAAGTTAAGAGTCAGCCACACCTACCTAAAATGCCTCGTTCTAACACGCCCCCACATATCTACATCACGATGTGGGAAATTTTGAGTAATGTTCTTTTTAGCAGCATCATATGACCCCTTTAAGTTCTCATCGAAGTTATTAAGAATCGACACAAATTCCTCAACCTCATTTTTATCTCCCAAAAAATACAAAATATATCATCAATATACCTATACCATTTAATAATACATGAACAAAAAGGATTTTTTCCGGCATTGAATACATAGCAATGTTCAAAGTAACCCATAAACAACTTGGCATAATTAGGGGGCAAAAATCGAACCCATAGCTGTACCACTAATCTGAAGAAAAAAATCCTTGTCAAAACTGAAATAATTATACTTCAAAACATACGAGGCCATCTCAATCAAAAGCTCCGATAACTTTGGAGGTCAGTTCGTCTACAGTGCATTTTCTAGATATGTGGGTGCAAAAAAATGAAGACAAGTTGATAACGACTTTGTACTTTGACTAAGCACTACAATAGTGCAGTAATAGGTGATCAAAATGTGCATAAAATATGTAATAATACTATTAATAATTCATATTAGATAATTATTAACTGAATAATTAATATAACATTTTATCTGTGTTTCAGTACACACTATTTGTGTTTATGTTCCCGTGTTTATGTTCGTGTTTAACTAAGCAGATCATCAGCTTCAGTACATTGGTCATGTCTTTCAGTGCCAGAGCCCTCCTCGTGGTCTTTGACTAGCATTCTCACTGGCCACCTCTGTAAAGCAGCCTCCTAAAAACCCCACACAAACACCTGCCAATGGATCACTATCGGTCATAAGCAGATGTACATGTGCACTTTTGTAATCTTTTCTGTGCTAATCGAAACATAGTCTTTAAACACTGTACACAGAGCCAAGCGAACTTCAATCTTATTAGCAGATAAAAAACATTATCATATTACCCAAAATATCCAGATTGTACCTCTGATTTCAACAATACATAAACACATCTCCATCCATGTATTATAATCGGAAGATTGTGTCACTGTACACAATACAGCGTGTCCCACTGCATGCTGACATCAGGCACACTGCCCATCAACAGTGCATTCTGATTATAAAACATCGAAAGAGTATTTACCGTTAAAATCAGAGGTAGAATCTGAATATTTTGGGGTAATATGATAATGCTTTTTTTATTATTATTTTAACCTTTTTGACTCGAGGACCCCCAGCTGTCCAACACAATATTCAAAGCCTCACATCCCCAATCTGATTCTGGGGATCCCAATCCAATTATAAAATGATTCTTATTTTTTATTTCTTATATTTCTGTTATAACAAAGCTGCTTGTTTTCAAACTTTTCTTTATTAACAGAAACAAGGAGTGTTTATATTAAATAAATTAACCAAAACAGTTACAGAGGGGAGAAATAAATATTTTCATTTATTTTGTGTATTTTAGGCATTTTAATAATATTCAAGTTGCTTTATTTTACTATATAAAAATGTATTAAAGACTTTTATGTTCTTGTTATGCTCTTCTTTTGGCATGATGATTATGTATTAAAAATGGAAAGTTGGCCCATATGCTGCGTCCACATTTTTAAATCTTTACTTCTATCTCTCTTCCTCTACTTTTTCTGGATATTAAATGAAAAAAAGAAAAAAGAGTAAATGTAAATGCACTGTGGTCAACAGGGTAATGCCGCAGTTGTGTTTTGTGTGTGTGTGTGCGTGAGTGCATGTGTGTGTGCGTGAGTGTGTGTGTGCGTTTTTGTGACAAATGAGGACATAAATTTGTATAATGACAAGGGTATGACATAGGTATTACAAGGAGAAGGTGACTTTTCAGGACATTACCCCATGTCCCCACTTTTCAAAATGCTTATAAATCACACAGAATGGAGTGTATTGAAAATCTGAAATAGCACAAAGTTTCCTGTGAGGGATAGGTTTAGGGGTAGGGTTGGTGTAGCGCAATATAATATACGGTCTGTACAGTAGAAAAACCATTACGCCTATGGGATGTCCCCACTTTTCACAAAAACAAACCTGTGTGTGCGTGTGTGAGAGAGAGTGTGTGTGTGAGTGAGTGAGTGAGTGAGTGAGTGAGTGAGTGAGTGAGTGAGTGAGTGAGTGAGTGAGTGAGTGAGTGAGTGAGTGAGTGAGTGAGTGAGTGAGTGAGTGAGTGAGTGAGTGAGTGAGTGAGTGAGTGAGTGAGTGAGTGAGTGAGTGAGTGAGTGAGTGAGTGAGTGAGTGAGTGAGTGAGTGAGTGAGTGAGTGAGTGAGTGAGTGTGTGTCTGTGTGTGTGAGAGAGGAGGTAGGTCTATTTTGTTGGCAAAAGAGAGATGATTAAGTTACATACGATGTATATTTCAAATAAATGAAGAAAAGTCTTCATTTGAGAAATCCTTTTGGCAATCGTGTTATTTCCAGCTGTTTAAACCCTAAAGAATCCCTCCTCCAGGCCTTGGATTTGCAGGGCTGTAAGTTGTATTGGGAGACCAGCAGGAGCCAGTGTGGTGAGGGAAGGGGACGAGAGACACTGGTTGCGCAAACGTTTTTGTCCTTCACTCAGGCTTTTTCATCCTTGTCTTCCGTTTCTGTCAGTGCAAGTTAAATGAAAGCAACAGGGATCCTCTTTCATAGCCCACTGAATCCAGTCAAGGCAATGGTCAGGAGGCATCAAAACTGGGGAGAAATAAGCATTTGATTAGGATTGAACATGAAAAACGTTATGTAAAAATTTGTACTGAACATGTAGATTTCAGTCTTCAGAACTCGGTAGCATGTAGAGTTTTAGTACGTGTGTTTGTGTGTGTGTGTGTGTGTGTGTGTACCCGCCACTAGCAGCTCCTGGGGATTCTGAACTCAGTCGGCATCGTTCCAGTTGATTGGCCACAATCTGTCGCTCCACCTCCAATTCCCGAGTCAAACGCTCAAACTGCAGCTCCTAAACACAATACACACACTCAGTCTCTGTCTCTGATGAAGAACAGTATCATGATTGAGCCAGCAGTAAACACACGCACTGCATGTACCATACTGCAACCCAAAAATGCTTTAAAATCACGTACACGCACCCTAGTGTAACTGTAAGTTAGTTCTGTCCTGCAGCAGGAGGTTATGCACTGCTCTAAAAGGTGACAACTATAGATTCTCAACACACAGAGAGAGCAGCGCTCTCTAGAGAACGATCTGTTGACATCAGAGACATCAGCTTCACACTCCCACTGTCCCTGAAAAGGAAACTACACTGTAAAAAATGACCCCTGAATTTAACGGTAAAAGACTGTAAAAATGCTACAGTAAAAACCTGTTAAATGGTTAACGGTAAATTCCCCTACTATATACGGTGAAAAACTGTATTGGACATTACATGTATTGGACATAAATTTTACGGTAGTATACCGTTTTTGGGACACATTTCATTACACCAAATAATGCTCTTTTTAGCAGCATCACATGACCGCTTTAACTCAAACCCTGTCAGCAATCTTTTTAAACAGACCCTGCATTTCAGTGGGCCTCTGACTGTAGCAAAAGTCCAGTATTTTGGACAATAAACATCTGATAAATTACAATGTAGAGAGCACACATAGCACAGCCATAAAGCAACACCTGAACTACAAACCACAATTCTCAATTCTTAAACCCCAAGACTGATGTGAGCAAAGGGACGTCACATTATACTTTCCACTCCATTGGCTTCCATTTATGTGAACGTGGGAGAACAAAAACACAGGCTTGCACAAATTTCAATGTGGGGTGGGCAATATGGCAAAAACATCACATCACAATTTCTTTTCTTGCAGGATCACAATCAACAATTTTATCATGATTCTTTTTCTAGTTGGTTTTTAAGACAGCTTTACGAGTAACTGAGCAGCACAATATTTAAACAGTATAGCCCAACAAATGACAAAAGATAACAAGTAACAAAAGATTAAAGAAAAAAGAATAAGAGACTATTTAGGTTAGAGGGAGTTGACATGACTAAAATCTTGTTTCATGATATACATAAGTTTAGGCCTGTCACGATAACAACTTTTTGTTGTGCGATATATTGCCCCAGAAATAATTGCGATAAGCGATATTATTGTCATTTTAAAGTGCACAGATCCCTAAACAAGGCCATATCTGCTGATGAAACTTTGTTTGTAGAAGCATTTTTTAAATGTGAACTATCACCTCATGACTAAACCAGGTTATGTTCGAGAAGCTGCAAAAGACACAGGTGCAAGTGGAATGTACAAAACATGGTGACATTAATTTTTAAGTAAATATAATGGGCGATATATTGCGTCACCAAAAATTATTGAGGTCATGTACATATATTGCGCGATAAGTAGATATATTGATTATTGCGACAGGTCTACATAAGTTTCATTATATCATAATAGGGTTATTTTTATTTTCCTTATTTAACCCTCCGCTTCCTTTGTGGGTCACACTCGGTACCTTTGCGTTCAAAAGTGACTGAAGCCATGAAATGTACCTTTTTTTTCCCCTCAGGAAAATCAATCAAATTTTTTTTCAATACATTTTTTTATTATTATTATTTAGAATTTTGGGGGCATTTTATAGTACTACACAATATTTATACAATTTTTGTGAGATATTTTTTCCATTACATTTTTTCCGTATTTCCCATTCATTTACTATGTCTGTCATTTTTTTAAAGGGGTCATCAGATGCCCATTTTCCACAAGTTGATATGATTCATTAGGGTCTTCATGAAATGTCTGCAACATACTTTGGTTAAAATTCCTCAGTGGTCATGTAAAACAACACCCTTTTTACCTTGTCAAAAACAGCTCTGTTCACAGCGACCCGTTTCGGTGCATGTCCCTTTAGATGATAATGACCTCTGCTCCCCCCGCCCCTCTCTTCCGTGGAAGAGCAAAGGCGTTTTGCATAAAATCATAAGAAATATAAAGTGTGGGACTTGCTTCTTCTGGAGGTGCAGCTGAATCACGAACACTGGGTACTGATCCATCCTTCAGTTTTATCCTTTTAGCAAAACCTGCCTCGAACTGTCCCTCGTTCAGAAAGCGGTCTGGAGTAAAATGATTTGTGCAGACATGTATTCGGTGGTGCATTACCATCAAAAACAAAACCAATTCACTGCATCTTCAGTGGCTTGGGTGTCGGGAGAAAATTAAGACTCGTACGGTCATTTTTACATCCAACTACAAAACTCCTGCATTGCTTACGAGTCGTTGTTGCTACAGCTGCTTGAACGCAGAAAAAATGACAGACAGAGCACAACTGGCTGAGGGCGGAGATATGCTAATACGGGACAGTCTGTCAGCGGTCGTGGGTGGGGCCTGAGCAATATGACGTCATACTAGTTAGTCGTGGCCAGTTAGTCTCTTTTGTGTTTATGCAATATACTGCAGCCAAACTTTAGAAGGGAGTCCAAAGATCCCACAACATTCCTGTAAAGGTAATTCATGGACAGGGATTTTGTGAAAAGAAACCAAAATTCCTTTGATCTTTTGACATATGAGAGGTCACTGTACTATAAAAACATCCTGTAAGTTTTCAGAACTCAAAACTTTCTCCTTAGTCTAAAAACAGCTTATATTGAAGCCAGTCTGCCAAAACAACAGCTTGTGGAATGTTCTACTCTATGATGTAATAATGTGGATAAGCACCGCCTCCACAGACGAAGATCAACACCTGCTTCTACATTGCTGCCTGTTTAGCCCCGCCCACTGATTCACGCATGTAGTATAAATAACGAGAGGTGAACGAACTGATAAAGATGCTCCAAAGACAACAATACGCTGTGCAGTGCCAAGTTGTGGAAAAACAGTGTTTGCGTTGCCTTCCTTCTGATCCCAATGTTAGGAAAAAGTGAATAACCTTTATTTTTAATGAAGATCCAGACCGTGTCAGTAAGAACTTTTTCCTTTGTTCATTTTACTGTGGATTCGTTTACAAACAAGGAACAATTTGCCGTGGGATTGTCAGAAAGATTGAAACTAAAAGACGGTGCTGTGCGTCCATCTATGAGGAATGTATGCTGTCAAACACAACTATTAGCCAATCACAGCAGTGGGCGTTTACTTCAGAGTCTACAATCCTCCACGCCTATTCAAACAGAGCGTTCTGATGAGGAGGGTTAAAACAGGACAGAAAATAGCTTACTACTTCTAAATTGTGTTTTTCTGATGTAAAAATCTTGAGAAGTGGACCTCAGAGAACAGTACAAAATAAAACAGAGGCTGTTCATGACCCTTTTAATTGTGAATGAGCATGCACACACTGATTGGCTGCACTGGGGGGATTTTGAACCATCACCCACCAATGTCTTATGGTCTCTTAAAAGGCAGAAAAAGAATAACTGGCAAAACAGAACATCTGGTGCTTCACCATGACAAAATTATTGAATATATTAGTAATATAATTTTTGCACCAGGAATATTACCAGTCTGTGATATAGTGATCAGCCCTTCAGTTATCCTCTCTGGTCCTCAAAAGATGTATTTATTTACTTTCTTTTTGTAACATATTTAATGGTAACAGACTGCATATATTTCAGGATATTCAAACAGACTATTTCCTGTCAGGTACCTCATTATCGAAAGTTAAAGGGGTCATCGAATGCAAAATGCACTTTTACATGTTGTTTGAACTGAAATGTGTGTTGGCAGTGTGTGTACAAATCCACCCCATAATGATAAAAATCCACCCAGTGTTTTTTTTTTTTTTAATCTACTAAAATCATCACCCCTTTCTCAAATCAAGCCGTTGTTTTACACTACCATTGAGAAATTTTTAACCAAAGCATGTTATAGACTTTTCATTAACACCCTAAAGAATCATATCAACTTGTGGAAAATGGGCATCCGATGGCCCCTTTAAGGTCTTGAGACGTTGTAGTTTAAAAGGTAAATGAAGTTTGATCCTTGTCTTTTATTGTTTTGATGATTCCTCTTACAATTTCACATTAGTTCAGACAAGGCTGCTAAAGTCTGGCTTCACTCACTCAATTCTTTATGTCACTGTCATAAATAACGACGAGATAACAGAGCAACCTACAATGTAAAAGTGCAATACGAATCCATAAAGTGCAATCCTAAAGAGCAGTTCACTGCTGCTAAAAAAACCAAAACAAAACATTATTACAGCAAGGTTCATTTGGGTAGGTTACACTGTCGCCTATTGATAGTTTTCAGCCACGTGACTGGTATATGGAGACCTGGAGGGCAAAACATCCACAGAACTGCAGCACAAGCCTGTCAATTTTCCATCTGTTTCAAGCCATGAATATTCAGATCACTTCTCAAAAGAAGGAAAACAAAGACGTCAACAAACTGCAAGATTCTCTATACAGCATCTATCTCTTATCTGACAAATTAGCTGCATCTAAAAATCACACACAGACTGAATAGGTACTACATTTGATTGATCGTTCAAACAACCGAGTACATTTTCGACATTATATAGTATGAATGCGTGCAGTATGAATGAAATTCGGATGTACACCTGCAATGCCATGTCATGCCAACAAGGACAGCAAGGAACCTAGCGGTGCTGCGGTAGTGTTTGTTAATGAACTGAGCTCGGCCCGGTCATGTAGCTGCATGTTTTACAACATTAGACAAAACTAAACTAGCCCAACTAAGCCTCTACAGATGATGCCCAAGAGAACTTACGTCAAACCCCTCCGGCTCTCACTCCACCGGCTCCCAGTTGTGGCCAAAATCAAATTTAAGGTTTAGACGCTAGCTTTCAGGACTCCCCCGGGAAAAGAACCTCCCTACCTCAATTCACTACTACAAATGTACTTTGGTCTTGCTGCTCCTTCACAACGAGGCAAAAAGTCCATCTCCAAAACCCTCTCTGTTCCTCCACTCGAAAAGCTGAGGCCATCACATCTTTCACAAAAGGAGTGAAATCTTTTAGGAGTCACTTTTGATAAACGCATGCGCTAAATTCATGAATGTAAATGTTGTCACGTGACTCATGCGTTATTTGCGTTACTTCACTGCCATTCATAACTCCTCTCCTGTGGCCTCATGGGATAGCAAAATATCTACTGGATGTGCACTTCAGAATTAGTGGAAGTAGTAGTTCATCCAGGTACTTTTTGGTTATTGTGTTTACGAATACTGTGAATTCAGACATACTACTTTTCATATACTGTTCGCATATAGTAGGGAATAAAGTCGGGAAGTAGACCTATGCAGATGCAGAGACATTAATTAGATTCTATAATAAATATGTATAACCCATTAGTCTTCTGGGTTTATATGTAACAGCTGTTCTTTATCAATATATCAAAATGACACAAGATGATACCTTTTATTTGAGAGATAATCATCTGTATTGCAAAGCATACAACTTAAAGTCCCCCTGTGGTCAAATATTTTATCCCTTAAAACTTATCTATCAAAATGACATAATTAAATGTTTTTTCTTGTGAAAATAATTTTCTCATGCCTTAAAATAGCTTGAATGTAACCCTTGCCTCATTTACTATACGCTGATCTATGAATATGCAAATTAGTCCCGCCTCCACTCAGTCACACCAGCCAGCGCCTCCTGATCTACTGAACTGTAGTAAACGCAAAACAATGGCATACATGGATAATGATTGATAAAACTATGTTTTTACTAGCGGACAACTACAGTGAATACTGTAACATTCCTTAAAGTTACTTACCTGACGATGTTGTGTCCTAAAATGCCTTGAAGACTCGAATGCAGCCGTTTGTGATTGTTAATTCGCGCCCGCGAGCAATGCGTGTGAAGTGCAGACGCCGATGCAGGAGAGGTGCGTCTGACTCTGGGCTACTTTTACACTGTTGCCACGGGTTATAATGCAAGTTAGCGGTTCTAAATTCACATTAAACCACAGCTTCATGGGTTTTTGCTCTAATTTATTTTTGGTTTTGTGCTGGTATTGGTATATTTTGCATGCTAGTGATAGGAATCGATCCCTTGACGTGATTGGTTATTGGATTGTGACGTAGCAAACCGAGGGCTGTTTCAAACCGCATTTCTGGGACTGCCTTTGGGAAACTACAGTTTTAAGGAGAAAATACTCAGCAATGGTGTTGATTAATGGATTGGCACATGGTTTGTCTAAAAGCATATTAAAAACACCACATAGACAAATAAACATAAAAAAAACATAAAACAAAATTTGATTTTCAAGAGTGCTCATATGCAGGTATCTACTGAAGGTAAGGTTGGGCAGCCCACTCGAGGCCACCAAACACACATAAACAAAACTGTAGCAAACACCCCCCCCGCCAACACTAATAAAACAATGGATCTGACACAATAATCATTACAATAACACTCATTTAAATAAAATGACTGCACATTTAGAATGAATATGCAATATATCACATTCTGCAACAGCGCTGATCTAAGTAAAAAAGAAACGTGAGAAGAAAAGCAAGAAAAACCAGTAAAGAGCAAGACAGCAATAGACTCACTGTGAAATCACTCATCCCAGCCTTTTTTTTTTTTTTTTTTTTTTTACAACAGTCGGCTCTACAGTCACAGGAAAACCTCCCGTGACATCCCTCTCTCTCTCTCTCACTCCTTCGCTGGTTAAACTGCTAGACGGGTGGTTTACAGTCTTGGGCTCAACGGTCTAAACGCTGCTCAATTAAACAAGCTTCTCTTGTTCTCTCCTCTCCTTCACTTTTACTTTGAGCGAGTACTTCAACAAAACGAGTGAAAGTTTCCAGGAAATTCCTTTTAAAGGAAGAGGAAATGACATTGGCCAGGTATTCTCCAATAGAGATTTATTTCCTGTTGACACTAGTCAACAATAGGATTTGGCGTTGCGCCATAAAGAGGGAGAACTGGAAAAGAGTGACCTTTCTCTCAGCTTTTCACGCTTAAATCACCTAGTGTCATTTTAACCCTGGTATAAAATAACCCTTGCTTATCTAATTAATCCTGGATAGTCAGGTTTTGTAATTTCACACTGTACACTGTAAACCCAGGTTAACATACTTATATATGCATTTACAAAATGAATAACCAGGCATGTGATCAGCTAAGATCGGGTTGATCAGCTTTTTAAAATTTTTTTTTTTTAGTATTGTTATTATTAGGGGCCAAGCACCTAATGTATCGCTTCTTCTTCTTTGTCATTTTCTTTTCTTTCTTTTTTTACTTCTCTTGAGTCTATGGCAGCCCATAGAACTGCTTGCAGGAAAGTTATGCAATTTAACACAGAGATAGAGGTCTCAATATTAAACATAGCAAATTCGGAGTCTCTAACTCAAACTCTCCACCATCAGGCCAGATGTGCATTTATGTTTATGCTAGTAACTTCATGGCTCAGGCCGAACTGAAAAAAAGAGTGCTATCTTAAAGAGCTGATAAAAACATCACAATAATCCACAAATAATAATAATAATAAGAAAAAAAGAACAAAGCTGTGTGTTTGCAGTAAGTGTATCTTCAAGATGTTTTAACTTCAAACTGTTGCTTCTGGCCTAAAAAAGTCCATAATCCATAATAATGCTTCCTTCAGTGAAAAAGTCCCCTGTTGTCTTCTCACATCAAAATCTACAGATACAGTGGGGAAAAAAAGTATTTAGTCAGCCACCAATTGTGCAAGTTCTCCCACTTAAAAAGATGAGAGAGGCCTCTTAGAATGGTTTTGGACTGTTTTCATTTACATTTACATTTAGTCATTTAGCTGGCGCTATTATCCAAAGCGACTTACAAATGAGGACAATAGAAGTTAGCTTAACGCAGTACACGTAGCAAGGTTTTTTTTCTACTTGTAATAGTGCATATTTCCCTTTTCTTTCAGACAAGACAAATTTTTCACCGGAGAAAGCATTACTATGAGCTTGTATTTTAGCCGGAAACAATTTTAGCCAGTTTAAAGTTCATCTTGATGAATTTGTTTATTACAGACAGCTTTTTCCTTCACAAGACATTAATTGATCAACTGGAGTCATGTGGGTTACTTGTGGATTTTTTTATAATCAGATGTTTGGACTCTCATTCTGACGGCACCCATTCACTGCAGAGCATCCACTGGTGATCAAGTGATTTAAAGCTACATTTCTCCAAATCTGTTCAGAAAGAACCAACTCATCTACATCTCAGATCGCCTGACGGAGAGTACATTTTCAGCAAATTGTCATCTTTGGCAAACTATTTCTTTAAAGTCAAATTCATTTTGTGTGGACTCACAGAGATTAATTCTTTTTTCTAAAACTCTCTGTTTGTGTTCCACAGAAGAAATGAAGTTATTTACACCTGGAATGCAATGGGGTTGAGTAAATGACCAGAGAATTTTCATTTTTGGGTTGGATTTGGATTTTAAGGCCATTTTGAGATGCATGTGGCTCATACTTCTCAGGTCTGAAAAATACAGAAAACCGTACAAATCTGGGAAAATCGCAATTGAATAATGTTGCCTGAAGAAGTACCCTACAGCACTCAACATCTTTAAGTAAATGTTTTTCAATCTAGAAGACATTTCAGCACTTTTCGATAGTTCACCTCAAAATTTTTCATTCCAAACCCTTCATGACTTTCTTGCTTCTGTGAAACACAGTTTTGGTTACCACTGACTTCAATTGTGTGAACCAAAAAAATAACAAATAAAATAAAAATCACTATATAACAATATAGAAACAAAATGTGTGTGAAGTAGGTTCTTACCTGTTCTTTGACAGAAGCCAGGATATTGGTGGCAGTGCTGTGAAGCGATGGCACAGCAGCTTCCGGTGAGCCTGGGCTTGGCTTCGGAGCTGGCATTCCTCCTGTCAACACACAGCACATGCCTGTGATTTCAACATTCACAAGAGCTCATGGAAGAGGTGGTTGAACTGGTTTATACCATACAAAAATACACTAAACCAAATATTTGGTGTAAATATTAATTTAAACAGAAACAATGGATTGCTACAGAGATGCTACTGATACCATTACATCACATGAAAAAAAAAAACGTGCCATTAAAAATGAACTGTAGCTATGGCTTTTGCACTCTACAGACTAGAGCAGAAGCTCAAAAATGACTATAATAAAATGTCTGAATGTCTGCAATTCATGAATCGGGGAGTAACGATACAATCATGTCACAATTTAGTTTGGTGCACAATATGATACTTTAAACCAGGGGTGTCAAACTCATTTTAGGGTGAGGGCCAGATGAGAAGAAATGTCGCCATTAACGGGCCAAATCAACTTTTTTTTTTGTAATCACAGTGCACCAAATTACAAATTAATTTGCAACAAAAAAAAAAACTAGAAAGACACTATTCTGTAAAACTGCATTTAATAAGACCTCGGAAACTGTTCATTAACACTCTTATTCCTTTTTGAAAAAATATAATGTTGTCTAAGTAATGGCAATCAAAAACTTTGAATATGAATATTATTTGTCAGATACTTTTTAGTAATGAGAAAATAAGAAAAAAACTGCTATTTGCTATAAACTGCTATAATCTATTTGTGTACAGACAGTTACATTAAATATAAACAATAATTTACAAACTAGAAAAACACTTCACAATTTAAAAAACTGCCTTCAACATATTTAACAACTCAGTAGTATTTCTTATATAAGGAAAAAAAATAAAAACTGCTATTCGCTATAAACTGCTATACTCTATTTGTGTACAGACAGTTACATTAAATATAAACAATAATTTACAAACTAGAAAAACACTTCACAATTTAAAAAACTGCCTTCAACATATTTAACAACACAGTAGTATTTCTTATATAAGGGGAAAAAAAAAAAATTCTTTATGGTTAATTAATGCAAATGAAAAATCATTCACTTTGGATATGAACATTAAATATACACTAGAAATGAGAACTTTCCTTTAACAAAGAAATATCTAGATTGCATTTGTAATGCATTAAGTTTGGCATCATAAATCACAATATTTAATTTATACAGTGAACACTATGTAGTGTTATTTTCCCTAATAATTACATTTCTGTATTTGAATACTACCAACCTTATTTTATTTGTAACATATTCTGTTGTATTTATCTATGCTTGTAATTTGTGTATTTGTTCTTATTTTTACTGGCTGTTTTCTTTAATCATGTTTAATCTTTCTTAGTTAATCTAGTAGTGTTTGCTGTGGTATCAAAGTACTTCACTTTAAGTAATAAATGGAAAGCAAGTTAAATTGAAATATTTTTATTTTCTTGCTGATCCGAAAAATGATCCGATCCGTGGGTCAAAAACCGTAATGTGATCCGAACCGTGAGATTTGTAACAAAAATCAACAGGCTACATAAAATCTTGACTCTTTAAGAGCTGTTTGTGTGCAAAACAGAGCTGCATGGTTCTGGATAAATTGAGTTTTTTCCCCCGATGGAAGTTGTGGTTCTCTCATGATTCTGAAGAAAAAACATTAGACGACTAAACAAAATCACATGTAATTTATGAATTAATGATTCAATGGCTCACTCAAGATGTACTTGTTTCATTACTGGATGAATCAAATACTGTGTGGCTGAAAAGACTGAAGCTGTTTCATTCGTGACAGACAGCTGCTCTCTTCAGGTCAGTGGCAGCGCGAAAGCAGATTTAAAGGGGTCATATGATGCTGCTAAAAAGAACATTATTTACTAGCTCCGGTCCTCACAGATGAAGAAAAAAAAAGTGCATAGCAATCGATAGGCGGAATCGAAATTTTTATTTGACAAGTATCCGATTCCTGACCTTAAGTATCCGATTCTGGAATCAGAATCGATTGTCGATTCCCAACACTATCCCAGACAAATCGTGAAACAATCGTGCCGATTTCTGTGATCGTGTCTCCTAATCAGTGGTCCTGTGTCGTACAGTGAGAGAGCTTCGAAGACGGTCGTTGTCATGATCTTGCGACCAAAGATAGCCTACAATAATTTTCTGACAGTGTCAGAAATACAGCATGATCATCGCACAGTGTGTTTGCTGCTACGACCCACGTTTACTGACCAGCCAATAAAAATGCAACATGAAATCAACGTGACATGGCACTAAAACATAAAACTGCTTACCTCAAACTCTTTTAACTTCCTCTTTCACCTCTTCCTCTTTTTTTAGCACACATAAAAACTACAACTACCAAAGTGTGCTTCGTTTACCACTAGCACATGCTGATGACGTTTTATTTTTCAATAGTAACTTGAGTTGTAGCCTACGAGTCAATAGATGTCATCATCGCACAGTCTACAGCATGTCGTACCCAGATTTATTAGATCCATGTCGCACAGTGTGATTTGTAATGATCTTATAGGATTTCTAAAATCATGCAGTCTGTCCAGGTAACACAGTGAATATGACATTAATATGACATAACGGCCAACTGAATATAGTGCAGCATTGTTTGAAATCAAGGATTTAAAGTTAGTCACTTGTGTGTGTCCAGTAACAGCAGAACTTTCTTGTTTGCATCCAACTGAGCTTACAACAGAGGTTACTTAACCACGGCCACTGCTTTTCAAGGGCTGGCTCTCTATCTGTGGTCCTCAAACAAAAGGATATTGCGATTTGCACGGCTTCCTGGCCTACCTGATGATTTTGGAATAAATGACTTTAAAAGCTGTTTATCATAGTTTGTTACTGAGCAAACATCAGAAAGCCCAAGCTCTTGTATTAGGTTATGTTTAAAGACTAAGGCCTGGTTTCACAGACAGGGCTTAGGTTAAGCCAGGATTAGGCCATAGTTCAATTAGGACATTTAAGTATCTTTTATAAACGTGCCTTAGAAAAAAAAAAACAATACTGGTGTGCATCTTCAGACAAATCAATGGCGCTAAAATATTTTAAAGATATGTCAGTGCAAGTTTCTTTCAGTTAAAGCAGCCCAGACATGCATTTTAGTCTGGGACTTAGCATAAATGTGGTCTGTGAAACCGGGGGCATATACAATGGTAGAAGATGAGAAATGAAGGGGAATTCTACCCAAGTGTCAAGAAGTCAGACAGTCATAACATCATAAACATTAACGCACAGAAAAAGAAAAAAGTGTAATGGATGCTTTGCTGATGCAATTGGGTAAATTGTGTGTTTGTTTCTATAAAAGTAATCCGCTTGTTAAGTCTGATGTCACATGTCACCACTTTCGGGTCCAAACGCTCTATCAGATGCCACAAGAAAGCAACACACATGCACTCACAATGTGATGTAGGCCTAATACTACAGAAAAATTATCATCTTTATCTCCATACTGAAATCCCAGATGGCCAGACAATGATTCATCTTCTATAAATCATTAAATATTTGTGTCTGGGATGCTGTGAGCATGGAGACTGTAGTGTACACCGTAGGGTTTTTAAATGTTTTACTTGGGCTAAATGTGTAATATGAATAAATACTCATACACAGCTGTTGAGTAGTATTCTCAAGTGAAACGAGTAGAGGCATGGACCTGGAAACAGCATTCCTTACGTCACGACTTAACAAGGGGATATGAATTGTTTCGAAGCAGCTTAAAGGGTTAGTTCACCCAAAAATGAAAATTAGCCTGTTATTTACTCACCCTCAAGGCACCCTAGGTGTATATGACTTTCTTCTTTCAGACGAATCCAATCGGAGTTGTATTAAAGGGGTCATATGATGCGATTTCAATTTTTCCTTTCTCTTTGGAGTGTTACAAGCTCTTGGTGCATAAAGAAGATCTGTAAAGTTGCAAACACTAAAGTCTCAAAACCAAAGAGATATTCTTTATAAAAGTTAAGAGTTAACCACGCCTACCTAAAACGGCTCGTTCTAACACGCCCCCACATACCTACGTCACAATGTGGGAAGATTTGCATAACGCCGCCCAAATGTTCACGCAAACAAAGGCGGCGTAACTTTTATTCTCGCTGTAGTATTGTTGACGCTGCAGCCATGTACCGAAGACGCTGTGTGCTTCGTTGTGAAAGCGAAACTACATCAACTTTCACCATGGACAAAGCGGAGTCCAGCCCG
>NW_015635062.1:149691-152084 GCF_001515625.1 Sinocyclocheilus rhinocerous
TTTCAAATGTAATAAACACTTTTCTCTCACTTCCGTTATCTGTCATACGTGGAAGCCGTTCCGGCGGATGACGTAAGACGTCGGCGTTGCGTGATTAGTGACGAATGCGGAGAGAGAACAAAACAAAACAACGGTCACTAATTAGAAGTACAAACCGAGGATTTGTAAAGAAAAATGTTAGAGGATTTCGATATAAGCCAAGAGGAGACTGGTTTTCCTTTGCTAAAGTAAGGAAACATTGCTTCCTTTGCTCCTGTAAACAAACTCGTGAGACTAGCATATCTCAGAGGTGCGCGCGCTGTGCATACGTGCTGCGTCATCCGCCGGATGGTGTATTGTTATAGGTATCTGCTTACGACAGTCAGCAAAGTGTTTATTACACTTGAAATATGGATATTTTTCTTACAAAAACACATGGATTTGCTACAGGAGGCCTTTATTCATGCCCCAGAGCCGTGTGAGGCACGTTTTATTATGGATGCGCGCTAGGGGTAGGGGAAAAATTGGATTCTTAGATGCATCGCGATGAGGACGTGGACGATTCTGAATAAATTCACAAATGTCAAAAATGTATTTTCTATTTCTTAATGTTAATTGATAACGTGATGTTGACGAAACGCAAAAAGCAGAACTCTAACCCCTTATTTACACTGCACGCATCCGTGGCGCGTTACTGCTCCGACAAGGTTTTGTTCCATCCTCCAAGCATTGCCAACTCACACCAGAAGCGTTAAGGCCCTTTCACACGGAACGCGGCAAGCAGTGGAATCGCCGCGCGGCTGCTGCTTTCTCTCGTAGTGAAAGCGTTTTGTGCAGTTGAAGGCGGTGCTTCAGAAACGTGCTGTGGTGCGGCTGGTGTAAACACAAGCATTGACAAAAGGGGTAACAGATGCATGATGGCGGCACGTGAAATCAGACCGGCATCATCTGCGTTAAAAGCTAGCGTATGGAAGCACTTTGGCTTCTAAGACGTTAAAGGGGGAAAGACCCTGAACAAGAGCCACACTATATGCAAGTTGTGTCAAGCCAAACTAAAATATTTTGGAAACACAAATATGAGAAACCATATTACAGAATATGCTTAAGTCTGTATTAATTTACTACAAATATGCTGCTACAGGCACGTTTCTTTTCCAGTTGGTTCTTTGTAACCTTGTTGTTGACTTGCCAAATCACTTCCATTTGTTTTATTAATAAAAGATCTTGGAAATAAATTCATTATAGATCATTCCAGATACTTTGCTTTAATAGTGAGACAGTGAGAAAAAAGAAAATCTGTATTAAAACAAAAGATGCATCGATAATCGTTTTAGCATCGCATTGCAGCCCTCTGAATCGTAATCGAATCGTGAGGTGCCTAGAGATTCTCACCCCTAATGCACACGCTTTATTTAACGTGTTTTGGACTGTTAAAGAGAAACACCCACCCACTGCAATGATAACGATTGGAAGAGCCAGGACAATTTTTAATATAACTCCGATTGGATTCGTCTGAAAGAAGAAAGTCATACACCTAGGATGCCTCGAGGGTGAGTAAAACACAGGCTAATTTTCATTTTTGGGTTTACTAACCCTTTAATAATAAAAAGGAAAATAGGATAATCAACCATGGAAAGTTCTTTAATTGTGCGTCAAATAAGTTTCTGCAGTAAAGCAGCTATAAAAAGTCAATATTGTCATTCCTCAGCTCAAGTCAGTTCAGTTTTGGTTCAGTTCAGTTTCATGACCTTTTAAAAATAAATCGATTGGTATAAGCTGATGTTTGAAAACAAAAATAACCGTCTGAATAATATATATTTTTAAATGTATAAAATGTGGCTGTGGTGAATTAACCTAGAAAGCCATTCTGGCCACGTTTCATATCAAATCAGAGGACGGATCCTGCTGGAACAAGTTCCAGGTCCTCTCTGTGTTTGACCGCCTGTGTTCTGGTACCTGTTTGTGCAGATCCAGTGTCTCTCATCAGAAGAGGCATTATGGGTGCCTCAGTAGACATGTGAATGACTCGTCCCCAGTAGCTTTTGATATTCTTTATTTTGCTCTGCTGTTCTCCATTGAGCTGCATGTATGTTGTTAGGATGACAAAAAGTTTAAGTACATTTTTTTTGGTCTGGTGCTCCTCACAGTGCTCGCCAATATCAAAATGATTGAGGCTACCAATCAAATCAGTGACTGCGAGCATCGATAGCATGATGTTTAAAATACATATTTTAGTTAATAATTGCTCTCCTTTCTGACGTGCTCCATCATGCACACACATTAAAGGGGTCATATGATGCGATTTCAATTTTTCCTTTCTCTTTGGAGTGTTACAAGCTCTTGGTGCATAAAGAAGATCTGTAAAGTTGCAAAGACTAAAGTCTCAAATCCAAACAGATATTCTTTATAAAAAT
>NW_015635062.1:152318-164998 GCF_001515625.1 Sinocyclocheilus rhinocerous
GCTGTGTGTTTCGTTGTGAAAGCTAAACTACTTTGTTTGGCCTTCCAAAAGAGGATGATATCTGCTTCGTCATGCCTAGAGCTGATCCGTGCTGGTCGCTGAGGAAATACACTAACTTCGCGCTGTGGATCGCCGGATCTGCTTTCACCGTGGACGAAGCCAGTCCACGAGTCCAGCCATCACATGTGGTTGCCGCAAGCCCTCTGGCCGCGCCGTTCTCTAGGCCACCCGCCTCTGCTCACTCAAGGCCGTGGTGTGTGCCGCTGTTTCGTTGTGAAAGCGAAACTACTTTGTTTGGCCTTCCAAAAGAGGACACGACTAGAAATCAGTGGTTAAGTTGTATTTACAACACTGTTCCAGAACAGTTCAACCCAAATATTCAGATGTGTGCAGCACATTTTATGGAGGACTGTTTCCTGATCCTGGGAGAGTAGACTACAATGCCTGCTGTTCTGACTCACGGACTGCAAGTACGTTTTTTATTTTTAAAGAATTTGCCACTGACGTTTCAGACTCGAGTTTTGAGCAGTGTAGAGTAGCGCTTGTTTGTCATTTCTCCGATCACAAATGCAGACATGGTTTTATGTTTACGCGGCGCGATGTAATGCAACGCGTAAAAAGACAGTACAAGTCATTATAATCCGTAATTATGTCCCCACTGATGCAACAAATGCCTCGTTTATAATGGGTTTTAATGTTTTTGTCTCATCGCTCTGGCCGGACAGGGCATCACAGTATGGTAGGGGCGTAACATTTCTGTCACACGGTTGAGGTATTCGGCCAATCACAATGCACTGGATAGCTGGCCAATCAGAGCACACCTCGCTTTTTCAGACCGATGAGCTTTGTAAAAATCGACGTGTTTCAGAAAGGTGGGGCATAGAGGAGAAACAATAATGTACAGTATGTGGAAAATAATGTGTTTTTTGAACCTTAAACCTCATAAACACATTTCATTACGCCAAATACACCAAATAATGTTCTTTTTAGCAGCATCATATGACCCCTTTAAGTTTTTTTTTTTTAAGTTTAAACGTGACACGATTGCTGATAAAACACATTGGGCCTCATTGATCAATCTAACGTAGAAACGAAAGCAGATCCATGTGCACAGATCAACTTACGACAGAGTTCATGTGTGATTCATGAAACATTCGTATACCGCCAATCTCATCGTACGAATGATTGTATGTTGATAAATGTGGCGTCTGAAAACAATCGCCATTTGAATATCACGCCCCTAAAAACACCCCGGTTTAGAATCGTTGCCCCTAGAGTTTAGCAGACCAACACCAACAACCAACTGAGTGCAATACGTCACTTCTCAGACGTTCCAAGACCGACAAACACTGATTCAACATGTTCAGTCGGTGATAACAAGTGCCAACCAATGCCAGCAGACGCCAGCAGGGCTAACACACTGATAAGACAGAAACCGATGAATGTGTCTGTGTCTGTCGGTGCGGTGTGAATGGTATGTGTTTCTGACTACCTCCATATGTGTTTTCCTGTTTCCACCTGTGTCTGCTGACCACTTCTGATCCAATAGCAAAAAATGCATGTTAGTGCCAGGCGTAGACTTCAGATATATAATGCTGAATATAATATCTAAAATGCAATGGGACAATTGCAATTTGTTGGTCTTGAACATGGCAAATGTCTGATTTTACTAGAAAATTTAAATAGGGCCATTATTTTACTAAATAATCATGCACTGCCATTAAAACATTATTTTAAAGGTATCTGAAAATAAGTGAAAAGCTTTTTAAACTGTACAATATTTACCACTTTTTAATGCAAGTAATCTGACGGATCATATGTATGTTGCACAATTCTGCTTATGTGTTTAACTTATGTCTTAGAAGTCAGAACTTCCTTTTAACTACTTTATTGAATTTTTCATTCATTCACTTTGGGGCTTTGTTTAAAGCAAGGGTGTCAAACATACGGCCCGCAGGCCGAATACGGCCCACTAAGACGTCCAATACAGCCCGCGGGATGATTTGAACAAGAATATAAAATATAAAATCTTTTTTTTATCATTATTATTACTAAACAATATTGTGTTTAGTTTTATTCTTTTTATATTTTATTTTATCATTGATCATTTAATTGCGCTTCTATTGCGCTTCTGCCGGAACCTCGAACACGCATGCACATTCTAAAGCGGAGCCTAATTCAAATTTCGAACACTTCGCTAATTGAAGTTGTGTGGCAAGCACTGGCGATTTTAAAAATGTCCAAAAAAAAGAATAATTATTTGGAAGGGCGGATGTTTCAGTGTTCGGTGTTCGCGAGCCGTCTGAAACGCGTGTGCGCGCTTCGTGTGTGTGCGGCTGTGCGTGTAGAGAACAGCGTGCGAGTAACGAATGGAGTTCCCTTTTGCCTTTTCTCTCTGGAATTATTTAAAATTTGCTTGCTTGTGTAAATACGAACAAATGATAAACTTATACTCTATTATGGTTAAATTTGGTCCGTACGGATCACGGATCAACTACGATCCATTTAACCACTAATTAGGGCTGGGCGATATAGATAAAAAAATGTATATTTATATACATATACATAACGATATAATGTTTCATATCGTTCGGTATCGATAATTATTGACATTTTTTATAACCTTTTTAAAAACAAAGAGCAACAGAATTTTTTTTTAAAATTTAACCACTGTATTTTTAAATTAACCCAATTTATTGAGACAAATAACAAATATTTGTTTGTTTTAACAGTCAAACACACAATAAAAATGAAACAAATATCTAATTTCTAATGTTTTATATGCAGATTAAATAGGTCATAAGGAAACTTTTGTCTTGTCTCCCGAGGCCACAGGAGGGCGCAATGAGCAAAACAATGCAGCACATAAAATTGTCAACGCAAGGAAATAAATGTCTATAAAAAAACCTCCATTACATCTAAACTAACTCATAAATCAAATATAAAACAATTATGAACAAAACAGCATCATGTATTTATGCATTGCTTAATACAAAGAGCCGAAGCACCGATCACACAGATTGCATTTAAAAATATAAGAAACGCAGTGAAAGGGAATAAACCTCCACAAATTCGTGACATGTTTTGGCTACAGCTCTTGTGTGAGACGCGAGTGCAGCAGTCATATTTGTCCGTCTAAAATGCGCTGTGTGAATGGCTTGGTTTCGGTTTTCACCTTATCAAGATCTTCTACGCATTGAGCTTCTATATTTCTCTAATATTTTGAATGAATAACGCAGCAGCGGCACGTCTCGTGGGCTAGACTAACAAAACATTAAAATACAACAACGTCACTAACATTACTCACCGCATCTCGTGCTCCACTGATGACGCTCCCTGATGCACTTGTAACATTCAAATGCAAATGTTTATTTTAAATTCGACTAATATTCATTTTTGTATTCACAATCTCCTCATCACAGGCAGGCACAGCACTCATTTCACATGTGTTTGTGTGTGCTGTCTGCGTCACTCATAGCACGTGCCTATATCGTGCACTATATCGAACATTTTTAATATCGTTATCGAAGAAGGTGTACCGTCGATAAATATCGATACCGTTTTATGGCCCAGGCCTATTTGATATCATTATTTAATCACATTGGAATCGAAACTGGGAATCGAAAAGAATTGGAATTGATAAGCAGAATCGGAATCGGAATTGATTCAAACGATACCCAACCCTAGTCTGGGACAGCCAAAAATTGTGCAGTGTGTCCCAGGCTTTAAAAAATATGATTCCTAGTGTGCAGAGACTGGAATAATGAGTGCCCTGTTGGTTATAGTATAATTACTTTGTTTATAAGTAAGCTTATTCCTTTACTTGTGGAAAAATAGTAATGATATAGAATAAGATGATATCTAAAGTATTAATCTGTTTGTTTGAATTTTTTTTTATAGCTGCATAATAGCTATAAAAATATAGGTAGCTGTCAAAAAATTCATATCAGTCAAAATATTTCAGTAAATGGGTCCTTCACAAAAACATTCACTGGAAAACATTCCCACAGGCACACGATGCTTAACTGCTTCTCTCAAATAGCATATTGACTTCGCCATAAAAAAGTGAAACATTATAATATTTGTAGTCAGCTTTTGCCTTTCAGCTCTCCTTACACAAGGTCAATCCATTTTCCAACTTCAATAAAATAAAATAAATAATAAATACATTTAAAAAGTCAGTAGTGAGGAGAAAATGTTATAGGTCTGTTCTTTTCTACTGAATTGACACATGTCCAGAGAAACAGCATTACTACAGCAGCAACCACAAAGGAGCAAAGCTTTAGAGGAACGCACCGGGCAATAAACTCGGAGACACTGATGCTTGGAAAGAGTAATTACCTGAAGGTCGTCATTTGTTTGATCCACAAATCCAGAAACGTGTGTCAGTAGCAATCCAGTAATGAGCAAAATGTCTTAAATTCCCATAAACTCCTCTGAGGTGAGGATGAGATGAGGGGTAAAGCCTCTAGACTGTGATATGGAGCACTCATTAGCCTTTGCAAAGGTTTGACTTTCCACAGGACAGAATGAGGAAAAGAAATACTGAAGGAGGCACAGCTGAAAACATTCAACTTTGTCTGACACACCCAGAGGCTTTGGAATGGATCCCAGCTCTAAATGTTTCAGTTTGCATCAGACACAACAAGCTTAAAAAAAAAAAAGGAGAAAAAAAAGAGAGGGAGAGAGAAAGAGAAACCCAACATGTATGCACACGCACACTCAAAAACTACAATAAACACAGCAGGCTTCAGCTTTTTACATGTTCTGAGTGAAATGTTAAAAGATTCCCGGCTCTCTGTTCTTCCCTCTGTGGAAAGAGAGCAGGCTGAGCGTTCTGTGCGAGGCTCACACAGAGCCATCAAAGAGCGCTTAACTTTCAAAGAACTCGATACCCAGCCCTAGTCAGGACAGCTACTCCACTACAAACATCATGTGGTCACATTTATATTTGACTGCACCTGTACAAGCTTTCAGTGATATGATGATCAAAAAGTGTTTTGAATCTCATTTCCACCGGCATTAGCCCCGACAATAATAATAATTTATAAGCTTGCAGCTTGTTAATAATACTAAGAGAACATGTCTCGAGTTCATGTGGACTGCACACAAAAACAAACAAACACAGCAAAACTAGCGTAGTCCAATTCACAAACAAATTACTTTCGTTTTGTGGCCCAAAAACATATGCGACTAGTATAGTAAGGTTCTTGTACAAATTACATTATGAGCTGCATCTCTTTTAATGACAGACGTTTTGTCATGCAGCACATACGCATATCCAACTAATCCATAATGAAATTAGTTTACTTTCATTACTGATTATTGTCTTGCAACTTTACTCTGAACAGTACAAACATATTAAAACTGAAAGAAAGACCTATTTAATAACACACTCCCGATAAGCCTGACATCACTCACATGACACAGAATATGAGAGAAGCATGACCGGAGAAGAAAAACTAGAACAGGGGAAAGATACCCTTGGGCTAGTAACCAACATTTTTATGCTTGAATCAAGGTTATGATGCCAAGTTTATAGATACCTCGACACAAATCTGGAGATCACAGCCAAAAACTAATACTAGCCTGTAATGTAAGAAAACCCTTATTAAAGGACAAATAAACAGTCAGTAATAAAAGAACGAAGAAACTAATAACCACAATAGGACAAATAAATAAAATGGAACAAAGACACAAATAAAGTTAACAATACTTTTCAGGAAGGTCTGTCCAGCAGAATTTTTACAGAAACTACAAGTAATCAAATGCAAAATAAATAGTCTTCACTTAATAAAATAAACGATGATAGTGCACCATGATTTATAGCATTACTAGCTAACTAATAACACTGCCATTATGGAGGACAAAAGAGTTAGGCCTATAGCTACTGGCCCCCACAGCGTACAGAGCTGAAATGTGGACTCATTTCGGCTTCCACAGTAAAGGCAGCACCAAGGAGATCGACAAGAGTCATGCTGATCGACAAAATATGCCAAAATCAAAAAATCTGGGAAAACACAACAAACTCGAAAGTACAGTAAACAAGGCCCAATTCTGATGAAACCACAAATGACTGACCACAACTCATGCAAAGACAGAACTTTGCAAAGATACACATCCTCTCAGTGTTGTAGAGAATTCAAGTCTGTATAAAGCAATATTAAATGTGTTCGGAGTTTATCACTCACAACAAAGAAAAACGTGTTATTAACCACCCAGCCAAATTTGAGAAAAAAAAAAAGTAAATTAAGTTATCAAAATCTTGTAAATAATAAGCAGTATTCTTTGCTCTCAAATGCTGGGGGTGTCCGCTGGCCACTCACGGGAAAGCTGCAGTCTCTCTCAACTGTCAAATACCGCTACAACCTGAATGGATGCTCCCTCTATCATCTTAATTGGATTTATACAGCCATAGGCCTACATATTTAGCAATATGCATTTACGTGATGTCCAAGGCATAGCTAGCTAGCAAACTGTAGGCTGTAGTAACTAACGGTAATGACAGAAACTCGTGATTGAGCGGGCGAACCACTGATGCTAATTTGCTCTTGTTATTATAGTGTCAGGGCTCCAGTCGAGACACGATTTCAGGACTGCCCAAAAAATCCTGAACACAAAAATAGTGAAAAACTGTTTAATGACATAACTCCACAGTTCAGTAGGCTACTACATAGTTCACAGTCTTTGCAACGTGTTTTCAGCAATACATTTCAAACATCCATTATGTTTTTAGAAACAATTTTCTGAATTGCCTTTACACAGACTGCAAGGATTCTGTAACATTGCAAAAACAATGGAGACAATGCCCTCCCAACAACACATCACTGAGGGTGCTGGAATCTCTCAGCTGAGCGGACACGCAACGCTTGGACATTTGGATCAGACACAGCGCTACAGCAACCAGCAGCTAAAGCACAAAACAAGACCTGCTCTAGTCATCAATCACAGGGCAATCAAAGACATTGTTATAAGCTGAAATAGCTCTTATAATATAATATGACAAATATTTTCAGTGCTGATGCCACACTGGGACGTCTCACCATTTTTATCATTCGGTGTTCGACTCACTTAAAGGAAAAGCCACATCATTTTCAAAACACTCCTATTGTTGTGTTACAAAATGTAGATTTAAAGAGTTTTTTTTTTTAGGTGAGAATGTAGCTGTTAAACTATTTTGTAAAGAAAGCACCTATTTGACAATTTGCTCTGATTTTTGGAGATGAGAGATCCAGGCAATCACCAGGAGGTCAGTGCTCATGTACCCTGCCGAGAGCAGCCTTTCCTCTGAAAGTCCTGACATTTGCCACTGGCTCCGTTTTGTTTTGGGTATATCTTGGAGTCATAAATCTATTATTTGTTCCCAAATAATTTAGGCTGAGGGTAAAGTTAAGTTTTTGTTTTTAATTTAGCTTCAGCGTTGTACTAGAGCGCTGCCTTTGTACTTTTGACTGAATTGCTTGCTTGTCTTTTTTCATACTGTTCAAACTTCTTAAAAGCTATTATTATTGTTCATTAAAAACTATCATTTAACAAGAAACAGGGTTGTGTTTTTAAATATTTATTTTATTATTAATGTATTATTTTATTTTATTCTAAATATACATACAATGAAAATAATCAGAGTAGGCACTAGGGGTGTGCGATATTGACAAAAAAATTATATCTCAATATTTTCTGGGATTTTATCGATAACGATAATTAGAAGAAAGATTTTGATATTCTTGATATTCTGTGTGGTGGTCAGTTCACACTGATAGAAATTAATCTTTTCCAATAAGTTTAAATGGATTTTTTACCTTTTATGCATTTTTACTTTTATAAGTGCTTTATCTTTTGAGTCAAATACCTACATTTAATTAGTGAATTACAATAAGAAGACATTTGGACTGTAGCCAAGCAAATGAAATCAGTATCAAGAAAATTCATCTTTGCAATGCAGAGGAAACATAGAAGCTGCATCTGAAGTGGCATTTACATGTATTTACACACTACTGTTTAGTGCAGAACATGAACGCATTTATAACCTGCAATTACAAATGCATAAATAATGTTTTGATATATTAAACATAAAACGTTGAATACTGTTATTTGAAATTATTTAAATAATAAAAAGCAATTTTAAATGTGAAATTAAAACTGCCAGCAGGTGGCAGCAAGTCACTGTTAATAAGTGAGTCATTGCGATTGAACCGAATCATTTAAACGGTTGATTCATTCAAGAACGAAACACCGTCATGTTGCTCAGAGATGACCGGAGAAGAAAAACTAGAACAGGGGAAAGATACCCTTGGGCTAGTAACCAACATTTTTATGCTTGAATCAAGGTTATGATGCCAAGTTTATAGATACCTCGACACAAATCTGGAGATCACAGCCAAAAACTAATACTAGCCTGTAATGTAAGAAAACCCTTATTAAAGGACAAATAAACAGTCAGTAATAAAAGAACGAAGAAACTAATAACCACAATAGGACAAATAAATAAAATGGAACAAAGACACAAATAAAGTTAACAATACTTTTCAGGAAGGTCTGTCCAGCAGAATTTTTACAGAAACTACAAGTAATCAAATGCAAAATAAATAGTCTTCACTTAATAAAATAAACGATGATAGTGCACCATGATTTATAGCATTACTAGCTAACTAATAACACTGCCATTATGGAGGACAAAAGAGTTAGGCCTATAGCTACTGGCCCCCACAGCGTACAGAGCTGAAATGTGGACTCATTTCGGCTTCCACAGTAAAGGCAGCACCAAGGAGATCGACAAGAGTCATGCTGATCGACAAAATATGCCAAAATCAAAAAATCTGGGAAAACACAACAAACTCGAAAGTACAGTAAACAAGGCCCAATTCTGATGAAACCACAAATGACTGACCACAACTCATGCAAAGACAGAACTTTGCAAAGATACACATCCTCTCAGTGTTGTAGAGAATTCAAGTCTGTATAAAGCAATATTAAATGTGTTCGGAGTTTATCACTCACAACAAAGAAAAACGTGTTATTAACCACCCAGCCAAATTTGAGAAAAAAAAAAAGTAAATTAAGTTATCAAAATCTTGTAAATAATAAGCAGTATTCTTTGCTCTCAAATGCTGGGGGTGTCCGCTGGCCACTCACGGGAAAGCTGCAGTCTCTCTCAACTGTCAAATACCGCTACAACCTGAATGGATGCTCCCTCTATCATCTTAATTGGATTTATACAGCCATAGGCCTACATATTTAGCAATATGCATTTACGTGATGTCCAAGGCATAGCTAGCTAGCAAACTGTAGGCTGTAGTAACTAACGGTAATGACAGAAACTCGTGATTGAGCGGGCGAACCACTGATGCTAATTTGCTCTTGTTATTATAGTGTCAGGGCTCCAGTCGAGACACGATTTCAGGCCTGCCCAAAAAATCCTGAACACAAAAATAGTGAAAAACTGTTTAATGACATAACTCCACAGTTCAGTAGGCTACTACATAGTTCACAGTCTTTGCAACGTGTTTTCAGCAATACATTTCAAACATCCATTATGTTTTTAGAAACAATTTTCTGAATTGCCTTTACACAGACTGCAAGGATTCTGTAACATTGCAAAAACAATGGAGACAATGCCCTCCCAACAACACATCACTGAGGGTGCTGGAATCTCTCAGCTGAGCGGACACGCAACGCTTGGACATTTGGATCAGACACAGCGCTACAGCAACCAGCAGCTAAAGCACAAAACAAGACCTGCTCTAGTCATCAATCACAGGGCAATCAAAGACATTGTTATAAGCTGAAATAGCTCTTATAATATAATATGACAAATATTTTCAGTGCTGATGCCACACTGGGACGTCTCACCATTTTTATCATTCGGTGTTCGACTCACTTAAAGGAAAAGCCACATCATTTTCAAAACACTCCTATTGTTGTGTTACAAAATGTAGATTTAAAGAGTTTTTTTTTTTAGGTGAGAATGTAGCTGTTAAACTATTTTGTAAAGAAAGCACCTATTTGACAATTTGCTCTGATTTTTGGAGATGAGAGATCCAGGCAATCACCAGGAGGTCAGTGCTCATGTACCCTGCCGAGAGCAGCCTTTCCTCTGAAAGTCCTGACATTTGCCACTGGCTCCGTTTTGTTTTGGGTATATCTTGGAGTCATAAATCTATTATTTGTTCCCAAATAATTTAGGCTGAGGGTAAAGTTAAGTTTTTGTTTTTAATTTAGCTTCAGCGTTGTACTAGAGCGCTGCCTTTGTACTTTTGACTGAATTGCTTGCTTGTCTTTTTTCATACTGTTCAAACTTCTTAAAAGCTATTATTATTGTTCATTAAAAACTATCATTTAACAAGAAACAGGGTTGTGTTTTTAAATATTTATTTTATTATTAATGTATTATTTTATTTTATTCTAAATATACATACAATGAAAATAATCAGAGTAGGCACTAGGGGTGTGCGATATTGACAAAAAAATTATATCTCAATATTTTCTGGGATTTTATCGATAACGATAATTAGAAGAAAGATTTTGATATTCTTGATATTCTGTGTGGTGGTCAGTTCACACTGATAGAAATTAATCTTTTCCAATAAGTTTAAATGGATTTTTTACCTTTTATGCATTTTTACTTTTATAAGTGCTTTATCTTTTGAGTCAAATACCTACATTTAATTAGTGAATTACAATAAGAAGACATTTGGACTGTAGCCAAGCAAATGAAATCAGTATCAAGAAAATTCATCTTTGCAATGCAGAGGAAACATAGAAGCTGCATCTGAAGTGGCATTTACATGTATTTACACACTACTGTTTAGTGCAGAACATGAACGCATTTATAACCTGCAATTACAAATGCATAAATAATGTTTTGATATATTAAACATAAAACGTTGAATACTGTTATTTGAAATTATTTAAATAATAAAAAGCAATTTTAAATGTGAAATTAAAACTGCCAGCAGGTGGCAGCAAGTCACTGTTAATAAGTGAGTCATTGCGATTGAACCGAATAATTTTAAACGGTTGATTCATTCAGGAAGGAAAGACACAAAACAGAGACACAAAACAGCGTTGTGACTGTGTTTGGAATTATTTTTGTTGTCAATATAGAGCAAAAACAGGCCATGTGGTGTATAAAACGTAAGTCTCTTAATTAAGCTCTTGTTTTTTGAACTGTTGTAAAAAAAATCAATATTACATTTGTAATCATGGTAGCTAATTTTTGGAGGAAAAAACGGCACTCGTTTCGTGATATTGATTAACTATATGAAATTATATATAAATTTTCTGTCCCCATATCTTGAATTTGTGATAATTCTAAATGTATTTTAATAGACTGAATCATGCAATGAAAGAACACGCACTAGTCTAGACTTCACGTAATGTAAGCGTGCACTCTGTAGGGGTGTTTTGAATGATTTTGCAAAATACTCGAAAACAACAATTACGATATTATCGCAGACGATATATATCGCACACCCCTAGTAGGCACATGTTGCAGAAGAAAGTAGCTCCAAACACAAGAGGGTTTTTTGAGACACTCCATTTTTTCCTTATTCTTCTTCCTTGTTCTGTCAAACTGCTGTATGAAAGCAATTTCACACAAGAAGGTCCCCTTTGTGCTGCCAAAATAGCTCCGATGTGTCGAGGCATGGACTCCACAAGAACCCTGAACATGTCCAGGGGGATCGGCAGCAAGACATTAGCAGCAGAACCTTGCAAGGTCAGCCTCCATGGAATGGATTTGTCGGTCCATAGATGCTCAGTCGGATTGAGATCTGGAGAGTTTGGAAGCCAAGGCTTCACCTTGAACTCCTTGTCATGTTCCTCACACAGCCTCTGGAAAAAGAGAGGTGCGACTAGGCATAGGCCGATTACCGGTTTCAAGGTATACCAGCAGCACGCGTATGCATCGTGATAATCTCGATAATGGCGGAACATGCTCGCTTGGAGGAGGAGAATTGTTGAATAAAGTCATTATTTTAGTTTTCTTTGAGTACAAAAAGTATTCTCGTTGCTTCGTAAAATTACGGTTGAACCACTGATGTCACATGGGCTATTTTAACAATGTCCTTACTACGTTTCTGGGTCTGGGAACTAGTGTTGTCACGGTACCAAAATTTCAGTATTCGGTACCAATACCAGTGAAAATCCACGGTTCTCAGTACCAATTTCGGTACCAAAGCAAAACACAAAAACATGCTAATTCAACAACATTATTTTTTATTAATAACGTTAAACAAAAATTAAATGTACAAAACCAATGCCATTCTTTATACTTATTTAAAAGTGTTTCAAGTTTTCCCACAAGTAATAAAAGTATGAAAAAAAGTAAACAAGTTTCACCCCAAAGTAGACTTGTGCCGGTATTCGGTAATGCGATATATCACGGTAATGAATATGCACGATATTGTTATTGTGGGCACTTCTAAATACCGTGAATAATTATATATTACAAATTATTCAGAATTTTGAATGCATTTTAAGAATACTTTTCCCATCAACTGGTCAAAATGCACAACACTGCTGTATGCTGCGTGAAAGACGCGTACGCACTCTGATGTAAACAAGCGCGGACGTGAAGCACATGGCGGAACATGTGAGAGACGCTCTGGATGAAAGCGCACTTTCACTCTCTGACAGCAGATGGCTGCAGAAATAATAATAATAATAATAATAATAATAAT
>NW_015635063.1:0-973 GCF_001515625.1 Sinocyclocheilus rhinocerous
TTAATATAGGGGGGGAATCTGTTAGTGTTTAATGTCCTCTTATATTGGGATTTCAATTTAAGTTGGTTGCAATCGTAGTTCCCTGTATTAGCACATTAGGACATTTGGCCTACACACATGCACAAACAAACACCTAGACAGGCAAATGAGACGGTTTTTATAGGGTTTTATAGGGTAAATTGGATTTCAATGTAGTGCAAGCGTTTTCTATGGCAATCTGTGAGCATTTCTACACTGGACACATCAAAGTGAAAGTTACAAAGAACAGGGCATCAGATGACTTTTGGCAACTTGGTTCGCACCAACTTGTAAAGATATTTTTTGTGTTCTCAATAGTAAAAAAAGGCTCATATATTACCCTATATCTATTGATGTGCAAAGATGAGAGTTCATTTTAGGGGTCAGGGTCAGGGTCAGGTGATTTTAGTCTGATTTATTGGTTTTCGATTCATGAACCAAGCATTTAATTTGAGTTAGAGATCTGAGCTAAATTGCTCAAATTTAATTTAAGAGAGTAACATCTCCTAAACATGCAGATGTCAGTCCTGTGTTCCGTGTTTTGTGTTTTCCTCCCCCACGTGCTTTCCATGAAAGCTCGCCGCAGCGACGGCTTGAGATGACGCCACCATCAACTCTTTGTTCTGGCACGGGGCCAATTACCATTGCCAGAGCCAGAACCAGCCCGCTGGCTGCGCCGATGTCTAGCCCGCCGTCCGTTCCTCAGTCAAGCCCGTCGGCCGCTCAGCAGACAAGCCCGCCGGCCGCGGCATTCCCAAGGTTCCTCAGTCAAGCCCACTGGCCGTTCCTCAGTCAAGCCCGCCGGCCGCTCCGAAGTCAATCCAGCCCAAAGAAGGCTCCAGTTCCTGAGTTTAGCCCACGGAGGGCTCCAGTCCCCGAGTTTAGCCCAGAGAGGGTCCCAGTCCCCGAGTTTAGCCCAGAGAGGGCCCCAGTCCCCGAGTTTAGCCCAGAGAGG
>NW_015635063.1:1157-4135 GCF_001515625.1 Sinocyclocheilus rhinocerous
CCCAGTGAGGGCTCCTGTCCCCGAGTTTAGCCCAGTGAGGGCTCCTGTCCCCGAGTTTAGCCCAGTGAGGGCTCCTGTCCCCGAGTTTAGCCAAGAGAGAGCTCCAGTCCCCGAGTTTAGCCCAGTGAGGGTCCCTGTCCCTGAGTGTAGCCCAGAGAGAGCTCCAGTCCCCAAATTTAGCCCAGAGAGGGTTCCAGTCCCCGAGTTTAGCCCAGTGAGGGTACCTGTCCCCGAGTTTAGCCCAGTGAGAACTCCAGTCCCCGAGTTTAGCCCAAAGAAGGTTACAGTCCCCGTGTCTAGCACAGAAAGGGCTCCAGTTCCCATGTCCAGGCCAAGGAAGGCTCCAGTTCCCAAGTCAAGCACAGGGAGGGCCACTGTTCCCAAGTTAGGCCTACGGAGGGCCTCTAAAGACATATTCCCTCCAAGGATTTTTTTGGGGGGTTAGTATGTGTCCGTCCGTAGTGGCGGGGCCAAGTGGCGAGGCCAAGGCCACGGAGACCATCCGGCCATGGCATCCTGAGTTCCCAGCTGTAGTGGCCGGGCCGAGTGGCGAGGCCAAGACCACAGAGAACGTCCAGCCATGGCCTTCTGAGTTCCCTGCTCCGCCGTGGCCTCCTGAACTGTCTGATCCGCCATGGCCTTCTGAGCTGCCTGCTCCGCCATGGCTCCCCGAGCTGCCTGCTCTACCAGGGCTCCCCGAGCTCCCTGTTCCGCCATGGCCTCCTAAACTGACTGCTCCGCCATGACTTCCTAGTCTGCCTGCTCCGCTATGGCACCCTGGACTGCCAGTCCTGCACCAGCCTCCAGGGCGCCCACACAGGGGGGAGTAATGTTAGAATCTGTTCCGTGTTTTGCGTGTGTTTTTCCTGGTTCCCTTAAAGACACTAAAATCTCCTGTGTTGTTGAACTCCTGGTCTTTTCGTTCCGCGCTCCCCACCGTAGTGAATCGTGACTATATATATATATATACTTTTGATCTCTAGTAGTCTACCCTATCCACATTTGCATTTAGCTTAAATGTAGGCTATTGTAAGATGATACATCTAATTTATAGATTAAATGTAATTTATAATATATAATATTATATATTTTCGTCAGGGTTTTTTTTGTTGTTGTTGTTTTTTTTTTTTGGCCTTATTGGCCATCCACACTTTTGGAAACAAATGGAGTTTTGTTGTAATAAATACATTATAATAAAGAAATGCGCATATGACATATGAGATGCTACTGAAAATAGCATTGATTTCCTTTAGAATGTTTGTTTATATTTATACAAAATATATTATATGGCTTAATAAAGCAATCTAATTTAATAATCTAAAAAGTGATATGAATTGTTACAAGAATCATTAATTCCTATCCCATAAACTCACATGTCTAGTCTGCAGTTCTGCTATGCAGGACATGTCTTGCATTCATTATCTTTCTCTCTCTCTCTCTCTCACACACACACACACACAGCGATAGTTTTTAAAGGGATGGAATGTGCTGGTGACAGTATGCTGTGGAGTGTGTCAGTCAGTCAAGAGGTCATCCTGGTTGCTGAGCTTTCAGCTTTGCCTTTATTCTGTCCTGTCTCCCATGAGGCCGAGAGCTCAAGGACAGGCCTCGGTGAGTGTATATTACAAATGCAAACGGTACACAAACAGACATGACTGAGCCGCTGGAACTTCCCTTTAGAAATATACAGGTCTGCCACTCAACTTCACCTGTAAGATTACTCATTTTAACTAAATATGTACATGATGCCGTTTGATATTATATTATTAACATATTTAAAATTAAAATAATTTTACTTATGCATGCACAACATAACACATGGAAATTTAAATAATTAACCCTTTATGAATAATTTTAGAGAATATAGATCTTTAAGGTTCACAAAATACTGAATGTATGTTCATGGAATTCAAAGATTGATTTAATTATATACAAAATAAATGTTCAAAGACATTACAATTATTTAGCTTGGATGCCTATTTTGACTTTAATGGTTTTTATATCTGCATTGTTTTGTGCTTTTAACTAGTTTTATACTCTAGTTTTACTGTAATTTTAAAAATTTACTGTAAATTTTGCTGAAAAGCCCCACTGTATATCAGGCTGTTTATAGCAGATTCAGTTTACACCATACAGTTAAATAAATAAATGTAAATAAAATAATCAGTTAATTTCAATTTAATTTATAAATCAATCTGCTATTTAAAAGGCCTTCCTTTAAGAAAGTCCCCACTATCATATATATATATATATTTTTTTTTTCTATCATTGATCAGATTCCTGCTTTGAATTTTGTATGTAGTATTGAACTCGGTCAACAGCAGCTGTATCCTCACAAAGATTACAGCAATTCCAGTTCCAACAACATCAAGAGATTCATACATATTTGTTAAAAAGTTGTTCATACGTAAAAGGAGTAGTGTTTTAGATCCTGGCAATATGTTGATATTGTATTTTTTCAGCGTCTGTGTCTATCAGTGTGCATTTTATGTGAAAATGCGAATGAAATTACCCTGGTTAAATAAAGCCATTCACAATGTCTGAGAGTGAGAGAGAGTGCAACTGTTCAATTTTACACTTGATCTCACAGCAAAAATCTGTCTCTTAGAACTAGGCTGGAATGAAAATACATTAGCTCATTTTCTCCTCAACTAATGTGCTGAGAAACACAACTGCCCATGTTATACATATAATTCATTGCAATCAAACACTACTTATAATAATGAATAATTCAGGTGTCACGGTCAAGGTTTGTGGAGGCAGGCAGGATGACGAGGACGACAAGGATTCAAATAAGGATGTTTAATGTAAAAAACAAAATAAAAACTGACAAAAAACGGAAAAAACAAACGAGGGGAAAGACGCAGCTATACTTTACTTTTTGGTCGGTTATTCTGTCACGGTCAAGGTGTGTGGAGGCAGGCAGGATGACGAGGACGACAAGGATTCAAATAAGGATGTTTAATGTAGAGACAACA
>NW_015635063.1:4515-9326 GCF_001515625.1 Sinocyclocheilus rhinocerous
AGCCAACGAGTGCCGAGGATCCGGGGGGCCAGGGTGGAGCCAAGGGCTCTGGCGACCAAGGCGGAGGAGGCGGAGGAGGACAGAGGCACCTGTTGGTTCATATGAGCTTTTTGTAGAGACTAGCAAACAAACAATTACAAAAAAAATTAATGTTAAGGAGTATGGTGAGTATTAGCTTACTTTCACAGTATGCTCTTTAAAATAAAGGTTCCCTTTCAGTCGGTCACCTTCGACGTCACGTCATGACCAACAAATCGGGAATCTCGCCAGAGAGACCAATCTACTTCGAGTGTAAATTAAATGAGCCAATGCACATTGACATGCAATAATTGCATCTGCCACGCCCTGCAGTGTGGGTATAAATAGGCAGCAGGTGCAACATAATCAATTTTCCGAGGGAGATTCCACTCTCTCCAGGGATGTTGAATCGGCTGCGTTGCCTCCCTCGGGAATGATAGCATTGTCTGAATCAGACCCAGAGATGACGGGCTCATGTGGAAACCTAAACCATGGTTTGTAGCGATTGACCAGAAGGATGCATACTTTCATGTCTTGATTCTCCCTCAACACAGGCCATTTGTGCGCTTTGCGTTCGAGGGTCGAACATATCATTACAAGGCCCTGCCCTTCAGGCTGTCCCTGTCTCCCTGCATCTTCACAAAAGTAGTGGAGGAGGCCCTTGTTCTCATGAGAGAACTCTGCGTTCTCATTCTCAACTATCCTGACGACTGGCTCATACTGGCACAGTCACGGGATCAGTTGTGTGAACACAGAGCTCTGGTGCTCAGTCACCTCAGCCAGTTGGGTCTTCGGGTCCAAATATCATATGCATTGGCTTGTTTAGTTTACATTCAAAGTAGATTGGCCTCTCTGGTGAGATTCCGAATTCGTTGGTCACGATATGACAGCTCCGTTACCTCCTTCAGAGAACGAGGGTTACACAAGTAACAAAGATGTTCCATAAAGGGGGTTTTCACAATGCTCCCATAGAACAAGGGTCCTGAAACAGCAGACCATTTGGTGTCAACCTTCGATTACAATGCTATAGCACCATTTTATTGTTTCCACAGTTTAAAGTTCACAGTGTGGCAAAACAGAGAAACTGTACACACTACAAGCGCTTCAGGGGAATATAACCTTTATTTTTTGGTGTATTACTCTGAATCAGTTGTATTGGCTTTTTTTCTTTGCTAAAATTGCTAAAATCACAACTTCCTTTGTGGTTCAGTTCTACCGAAATTCGAAGTGAAATTATACAAGCCAAAGAGAGTGAGAGCGAATGAAGAGGAAGTAAAGCTGGGGGTATGTGGGAGGTGAGGTGATTTGAATATAAAATATGAACACATATGTGTCACGGTCAAGGTGTGTGGAGGCAGGCAGGATGACGAGGATGACAAGGATTCAAATAAGGATGTTTAATGTAGAGACAACAAGGCAGATACGGGTAGATGAGACACACACTCAGGGTAACATTCACAATAACTGACAAACTAGACTACAGGAGGCAGGAACTAATATAGGGTGGATAACGAGGGGCAGACAGGTGAGCACAATCAAGGTAATTAACTAATAATGAGGACAGGAACAACCTAATAAGGACACAAGGGCGTTACATCAGGTTGATTCACAACTTAATTATATTGTGAATACATTGCCCATCACTGTTAGCTACAAACACATGTAATGTAAATTGTTAGTATGTAACTAACATACCAAGTAGTCTGTTTTTTTAGGATATTATTATTATTATTATTATTATTATTATTATTTTAGGGAAGTCATGTCAATCACTGTGGTCATAAATTCATGAGATATGTGAAGATATATGTAACAGACAAAGCAAATATGTACTGCACATTATTTTGGAAATGAATGCATGTCAGTAAATTAAGTGTTCTCGGACTTTGAGTTGTGGCAGATTAAGTAAGTTAGTACGCAAGTAAATAAGTGGTAAGTAATTAGCAACTAATAAACAAAGTAAGTAGTAAGCAAGTAAGTAACAATTAATAAAATAGTAAGAAAGTTGACTAGCCAAATCAATCAATCAATCAACCAACCAATCAATCAATACATGTACATACATACATGCATAGCAAGTCAAAAATTAACAGTAGTAAGTAAAGGCTGTAAGTAATAAGTAAGCAAGTAGGTAGCAAGTAATACAATAAGTAAATAGTAAAAAAGTTACATAGGTAGGCAGGGAAATACATACATACATACATACATACATACATACAGTACATACATGCATAAAGTAAGCAATTAAGTAAGTAGCAAATAATAAAGTAAGTTGTAAGTAAGTAAGCAAGTAATACAGTAATTAGTAAGAAAGTCAAGTAGATAGGTAGGTAGTTAAGTAAATCAATCAATAAATAAACAAATAATTAATGCAATTAAGTAGCAAGTAATAAAATAAGTAGTAGTAAGTAACAAGTAAGTACTGTAAGTAGTAAGTATTAGGTAGTAAGTAGGCAGTAATAAACAAAGTAAGTTGTAAACAAGTAATAAAGTAGTCAGAAAGTTAGGTAGGTAGGTAAATAAGTAAGCAAGCAAGCAAGTAAATAAATCAATCAAGTAGCAAGTAATAAAGTAAGTAGTAGTAGTAGTAAGTAATTACGTAGTACTGTAAGTAGTACATAAGTAGTAGGTAAGCAAGTAAGTAGCAAGTAATTAAGTAAGTTGTAAGCAAGCAAGTAATAAAGTTAGTTGATATTCTGGTTAACAGCAGAAAATGTTTTTTATTTATATACTGAATAAGTCAGAGACGAAACTGAAAGGTGTAACTAACTAGTAAATATTACTAAGGATTGTTTATATTTATAGTAAGTTTTATATTTCATTTTTCTAAGTATTATGTAGCGTCTGGACCACTCAAACACACAATATATATTTTGTTTTTATATTTAACAAATACTCTGTAACCCCCCTCAGTTAACAAGCCATATGAGGACCCATGAACCCTTCCCCCCGAAATGCGTAAAACCCCAGGAAGCCGAACAGGCTCCTGGTTGCATGGCAACCAACGCTGATATCACTGGGTTTATTGGCCAAAAGAATGCAAAGCAGGGAAAAGCCCTGCATGTCCCAGGGCAAGAGGCAGAGTAGAAATGGACTTTTCTACTAATTAATTCATAGGAAAACCTTTCTTTGAATGAACACACAATATTGTGATGTCCATCCAAGTTTAACAGATTTTCAAAAAAGATCAAATGTAGGGCAGCCTTTCGTTTTATGCATCCATTGTTGAGATGTGAGTGTTCCACTCAAAAACTGAACTTCTGGAAAAGCCTAATGTTGTCACGTTACACTCGGGAAGGAGTGAGGAGATGCAGGAGAATTCTTCAAATATGGAATTTAATCATCAACGGGCAAACACAGGAACTAAGAAGACATTTAACAGCAGACAAAGAAACTAGGATTGGGAACACTATTTAAACACATGACTTGATGAGGGGAAGACGAGGAACACCTGGAACTAAAGACACAATGAAAACACCTGGGAACAATACAAACTAAACGGGGACAGGAACTTAGACCGGAACATACACGTGACAAATGTTATGTTACCATTGAAATCTAGTGATAACTTACCAAAATAAATCTGAAGTAAACTTTTTTTTTCCCCAATGCATATTCACTTTTTGCTGCTTGCCAACAGATACAAGTTCACTCTGTTACTTCTGTTAAAAATACCACAATTTCTCCACACCGCATTTGATGCTGTTTGCATGCTGTTTGCTTTAATGGATCACTAGACCTTCTGTCTCCCTTGATAATGAACGACGTGAAACCCAACCGTGTCAAACGCCCGAAAAATCTGTTAAAGGAAAGGTGCCCGTGAGGTGCGTGGAGACAGAGATGTATGTGTGTGACAGTAACAGGCTTGTGGTGAGTAATGGAAGAGGAAGTAAACACAAATAAATGTATTAAACTCAGGACGAGCTTTGTCCTCTTCAGGCGCAGAGTCTCCGACTGAGAGCCGGCGTGAATGAGAGTGAATTATAGGCCATTTACCCTCGCTCGACTCCACAGAATTATTCAAATTCAGAGGGTGTTCCTGCGCAAATGGCCACCTTGACTTTCAATCGCTGTTGGGCTTCACCAGGGACAGATGAGGGCTAGAATTTGTTTAAAGGACATCTCGCAGCTCAATAAATGTATGTTAACAGAATTCATAGTATATATTTTATATCTGTACTTTTCCATTTCCATCCTTTTTTTTTTGGCAAAATTATTTGCTTTTCAGTATAATAAGTCAGTATATAATATTTAGTGTTTACTCTGAGTCTTTACTCTCACTTTTGATCAGTTTAACACATCCTTGCTGAATAAAACTATTGGTCCCACTTTATATTAGGTGACCTTAACTACTATGCACTTGCATCAAAATATAAGTACAATGCACTTATTGTGTTCATATTGTATTGCAAAACACTTTTTCTGCTATTGAGGTGTGATATGGGTAAGGTTAGGGACAGGTTTGGTGGTATGGGTAAGTTTAAGGGTTGGTTAATGTGAAAGGGATGGGTCAACAGTGTAATTATAAATGTAATTACAGAAATTAATTACAGATGTAATTACATGCGTGTTTTTTTTTTTATAAAAGTACTATGTAAAAACATGCATGTACACAATAAGTGCATTGTATTAAATGATTAATTTAAATATATTTAAGTGCAGTTAAATGCCACCTAATACAAAGTGGAATCAAAGTATTTATTTCTTTCAAAAAAGAAAGACAAAATAATAATAATAATAATAATAATAATAATAATAATAATAATAATGACAATAATAATAATAATAATAAT
>NW_015635063.1:9982-20064 GCF_001515625.1 Sinocyclocheilus rhinocerous
AATAATAATAATAATAATAATAATAATAATAATAATAATAATAATAATAATAATAATAATAATAATAATAATAATAATAATAATAATAATAATAAAAGACAAAATAATAATAATAATAATAATAATAATAATAATAATAATAATAATGACCCCAAACTGTGTATAGTATATTACAATATATATACATATATATATATATTTTATTTTATTTTATTATTATTATTATTTATTTTTTTTACTTTTCAACTTTTTTATTTATCAAAAATATCCTGAAAAGAAAGTATCAGAGACAAAAAAAGAAACTGTCACACTAAAGACTGGGGTAACGATGCTGAAAATTCAGATTTGCGTCACAGGAATAAATTATATATTTTTAAGTATATTAAAATAGAAAACCATGATTTTAAATTGTAATAATATTTAGCAATATTACAAGTCAAGTCAAGTCAAGTTTATTTGTACAGCGCTTTTCACGATACAAATCATTGCAAAGCAACTTTACAGCAAATTAAGTTTCTACAATATTTAGTGGTAGCTTATCAGTGGTGACTGTCAATTAATGTACATATGGCAGAAATGTACGGAAAAAATCAATTTAAGACGTAATAAAACAGACGATGAACACTATTAACAGCAATTATTATATGATGCAATCAAACTTATAGCAAAATGTGGTAGTTCTCCCTTGATAATTACAGATTTGTTTCTGTATTTTGATCAAATAAATTCAGCCTTGGTAAGAATAAGAAACTTGATTATTGATTATTGATTACTGATTATTTCAAACCTCTCAACTATATTCTTAATCAAATGTTCAGTGACATTTTTTTTTTTCTTGGTTTCCACGCTGTCTGTCAAACTCTGGCTCCAGCACTATGGGTTATGGATCAATCAGGAAATTAAATCAGGGCGTCATCAGTCCGGCCCTTTGCTGTGTAAATGATGCCACTGACTCACGAGGAATACGGCTCCATCTATCACTGCTGTTTTAAACAGTTTTAAGAGACTCTTTCCTCTATTTTTCACCTCTCAGCTCTTTCATCATCAGACATACAATTGACTGTTCGCTCACTTTTCTCCTCTGTCTCTCTAGGCATGAAGAGCCACGGCCTGCATGAAGAAGCCTGTTCGCATACAGAAATGAAGCCAGTCTCATAAGGAAAATGCCATTGTAGCAGCTTCAATGCACTACTAAACATGTGATATCCTATATAAGATATCATCATGAATCTGAATGATGTAAAACACAAAAGTGTGTTCAATTGTCATGTGTTGTTCTGTATTTATGATATGTATATTATTTGTACATATTATAGTTATATTATTTTATCATTGTTATATTTAAAAAATCATATTTATTTAACATATATAGTGACTGTACCATAGAAAAAGGATGTTCTTAGGCATATTCAATGTGAACACAACCCGTCATTGTAATTGTCTAAATTACAGTGGTGCACTTTGCTGCATGCCGTTTCTTCATGACTGACTTCATATTCACATATCATGGTTCACTGCTCAATAAAGATTTTGTGAAAGCAACTTTTTGTTTGCTGCTTGCTGGCAATTTAACTAACTTTTAACAACACGATTTGCCTTTCAAAAACGTCTGCTGATTAGATGGACTTTCATTATTGTCCACTGGAGAGTGAACATCATATAGTGCTTATTGCAAATACAAGTCTTTATAGTGTGAGCTTTGCATTTTCTAGTACATTATAAATACACTCTCTGCTTGTAATTTTAGACCTTAGATAAAATCTGAAAAATTTATAATTCCAGTATTGCAGTATCTGGAGTCTTGCTGGGTAAGACTACTTAGATCAGCTATCAGATATTTTGCCAATTTTGTTAAAAGATAAATAATAATAATGATAATAATAATAACAATAATAATCAAAATTGTGTGTGTGTGTGTGTGTGTGTGTGTCTAAAAAAAAAATGCAACCATTGTGTAAAACATTAAATAGCAAATCAACATTGGGTGAATATTCATATTATGTGATGTTTTGTTGAAAATTGAAAATCATATACTTTCTCAGCTAACTTTAATAATTTAAATGCGTTTTTGACGATATGAGAACATATTGTTTAAATGTGAGGTGTTAGATTGTTTTTGGCACCTTATTATACAAACAACAGACAGTTATGATCAATAATTAGCAACTTCCCAGAAATAAATCTCACATCTAAATATAATATGAAAGATTAAAATTGCATGATATTTTTATGAAAAAGCAGAATATTTGCAAAGAATAACATATATGTTTTCTCTTTTTTTAGCACCTAACAATTTTCTAGCTATCGTTTTTTATTATTGATAGTGTGATGTGTACTATACTGAATTATGTGCATGAGCTGCTCTGTTCTCTTTTGTCTTTTTTTTTTCTTCATGCTGTCTTTATCAAAAACTGGCAATCAAACCAAGACATAAAAAACCTCGTATCAAAGTGAAGCGTCTTTCATTCATGTGCCACGGCAAACGGGCTGCACTTTGATTATATTTGATATACAAATCCACCTGTGCAATTGAATTCGTTACACAGAAGACCTTGTGCATGTCCTTTATATAAATCGGGTTTATCAGCATGATGCCATTAGCGTCTCTCCGTAATGTAAGATATCATAGGTTTCCTCTCTGATCCTCACATCAGTATGCATGACCGGCCTCTCGTCTTTCTAACACAGCCGGCAAGACTCAGCAGAATAAATTCATCTACTAATCAAGTGCAATTCATTTCACAAACTTCTGTTCTGTATAACCACCTCAGGAGATTCTAAAGCCACATTTTTACATATCGGTCACCGGCCTCATAATACCCATCCTCACACCGCTTTCAGAAAGTGAATGCATAAGTACTGAGCATGCAGAAGTGTTTTTCAAGTGTCCTCAAATGACATGCAGTTTATTCATTCTGCTGAGTTGTGTTTGTCACTGTTGATTATGCAATTATATGCTTGAATTTTAAAAGTGGGAAAACATTTTGTTAAATTTAAAGCTTTCTTCTTTACCTCGTCATGGTAACCATCAACCAAAACATTTTTTTAAAGGCATAGTTTAGCCAAAAATGAAAAGGTATCATGTACTCAGCTGTTTTCCACTCTCATATGACTTTCTTTCTTTATGGAATACAAAAGAAAACATTCTAAATAATGTGCTTGTAGAACTTTTTCATGCAGTTGTCATGATTCAAGACTGAAGCTCTCAAGTTTTAAATAGGGCGCAAAGGCATCATATGTGTCATAAAAGTAATTTAAGTTGCATACAATTCCTTACAACTGCATTTCTAGTCTTCTAAAGGCACCTATTCAATTGCATGTAATGATCACAATATTATTTTGTTTTCCACAGAAGAAATAAATTCATTGGAATTAAATTAGCATCAATAAGTGCTGACAAATTATTATTATTATTATTATTATTATTATTATTATTATTATTATTATTATTATTATTATTATTATTATTATTATTATTATTATTATTATTATTATTATTATTATTATTATTATTACATATTTTTATTTACAGTATGCATGTTTTTACACAATATTATAAATATATTAATTTAAATACTATTCAAAATAGCATTACAAAGACACATGCATGCACACACGCACACACAATGCCTTGGGCAATTATGGAAGGAGAATAATTCTGATCCACTTCATTTCTCTAAAGGCATTCAAGTCATTCTTAAACCCATCTTTAAATTATCTGAAATGAGCAGAGTTTAGTCATTTCCATTAATGTTATTAAAAGAAGCTAGTTTCATACTGAAAATAAGCCGATTCATTACAGCGACTGGAACATCATTTCAATGCTAATGATTAATATGAAGACACAGAGGGACGCTGGGTAAACAATAAGGCAGCCTGATTATGCATTGTCATCTTAGGTATCAGCGCTGTTCGCTGTCTAGACAGTGACAGAATATGAATATAAAGACACTGGCAATTAAACACTGATGATACAGAACAACCCACTTTCGATATTGTATCACAGAGTTGATGTAATCTTCCATCGCAGCTGAGGATAAAGAAATGTGAAATGAATCAGTGGTCTACAGCAGCATGAGAGAAGACTTGTACTCTCATCAGAAGCCATGTCCTCATCCTATCAAACAACATGATTTTAAGTTCGGAAATTAATTGTAGATAGATAAAGTTTAAAGTATACATATATATCAATCAATCAATCAATCATTCAATCAATCATTCATTCATTCATTTTTTCATTCATTCATTCTTATTTATTTATTTATTTATTTATTTATGTATTTATTTATTTTAAACAGTATATTTTAATAAAATGTAATCATATTATATAATAGTCCTATAAATAATTGTATGTATTAGTTCATTTCTAATAAAAATAATAATAATTATGTTATTTTATTTAAAAATTTGATTGATTGATTGATTGATTGATTGATTGATTGATTGATTGATTGATTGATTGATTGATTGATTGATTGATTGATTGATTGATTGATTGATTGATTGATTGATTGATTGATTGATTGATTGATTGATTGATTGATTTTTTCGCATTGCTCAATAGCTAATTACCCTCCTCCATCCCCAACTCCTCCTCTGTCAGTCAGGATTCAGCCTTCGGATTCTCTTTTGAATCAGACTAATTCTAAAATGTGTACATACAATTATTGAACTGTAATGATATCTGCAGTACATTTATGTTGGTTCTGTTTTGTTTGTTGGGGGGTTATTGCTGCTCTCCCTGCTCTCATCCATGCTAGGCTGCATGGATGCGCAGGGAGTTCTTGCCCAGAACAGAACCATACCACCAATCCAAACTGTATGCTAATTTTCAATCATCTTTGACGATAGTGGTCCTGACAGATATTGAAGTGGGGTCAGAGGCACATCACTCTTATTTATTTATTTATTTATTTATTCATTCATTTGTTTTTTGCTTATTTATTTTAACTTTTTTATAATAATTTAATAATAATATGTAATAGGCCTACTATAGATAATATTATGTATTCATTCATTAATTCATTAATTCAATGTATTATTATTATTATTATTATTTTTATTAGTAGTAGTATTATTATTATTTATTTTTATTTCCCTTTTTAATTTCATGTTTACACAATATACAGCCATTAAATAAAAAAAATAAAAAAAATTTTTTTCAAAAACATATAAAACAGATCCTTAGATTAAATTCTAACAGCTTAACATGTTTTAAACAAGATTTTTAACTCAGTCTTGTGTCATTATGTCAATGACCCTTGAACTTGCATTTAGCCAGTGGGAAGTTTAAAATGAGCTTATTAAAATTCAGATATCATATTTCCCAGTGTTTTCCTTTCACAATATTCCTTCTACAGCACCTTTTGTTTTCATGCATGTCAGGAGACACAGTCTCTCAATTCAGACATTTCACAGTTTCCCTGCAGTCAGCTAATTAATGACCATTATGTGTGCTGCGGCCTTCAAAGAAACTGTGCTTTAATAAATCAATCATCCGATCGATTGTCACATAGGAAGAACTGTATGTCCCTGTCTAATTATTAGCATAGGAAGGTGTAAAAGGCTCTTTATTTCGCGGCGCTCCTTTGGTGTCTTGTCTAGGGGGATTTTAATGGAAATCTCTTATCTCCAGAAAGTATTTCAGGTGTTCAAAAGGCTTCCTGTTAAATTATACAATCCCTAAAGCTCCGACAATTAACACTAATTCCATTTGAATTCAGTGGAAAGGTGAAGTGACAGGGAACATTTTATAGCTTTGGAGCTGAAAATGTAATTTTGATTTCAATTACTCTTCAGAGAATTAGGGCTGAATCTCCAAAAGACAATGAAGATACTGGACTGGAAACAACAGTTTTGGCAACTACTATACGATTTCAACAATAAATGATGCCGTACAAACAGAAAAGGTTTGAACAGTTGAAGATTTCTGCCAATAGTTACTCATGCTCAAATTGTTCTGACCCTGTGTTATTTTCTTTTATCTGTAAAACAAAGGAGAACGTCTGACCTGTTATCCATAGAAACAGTTGGTAATTTACTCTTTGTATGACTTCAGACGACTTGTTTTATGTTTTATGGAGTACTTTTATGAAGATTTTGTTTACAAAATTTTCATTTGGGTGAAATTTTAATTTCATTCTTAAAGTTTTTATTGGAAAGAAACTTTCTGCATCATGTTGTTACATTTTGAAAATGCATCAAACCTTCATTATTGATTAGATATATTGTTTGATCACTGGATTGCATGTGGTAATGATCTTTGAACTACCCATCAGAACCTTTTTCCACAGGTTTTTAATCAGAGATGCAGTTTTCACAACCTGTCCTGACGAGTGAAAGACCATCTCACGCTGCTGATGCCAAAGCATGAAAAACGTCTAATGAATCCAACCATTTGAAAGTGAAATTGTATTGTAGATCCCCAAATGAATAAAAAAAACAATTAAAAAAACACTTTATTTAAAGTAATGAAAAGTAAATGAAAGTAAAAGTAAAAAAAAAAAATTTGTAAATGAAAATGAGCTGAAAATTCCACCCTCAGGCTATTCAAGATGTAGATGAGTTTGTTTCTTCATGGGAACAGATTTGAAGAAATGTAGCATTACATCACGGGCTCATTAATGGATCCGCTGCAGTGAATGGGTGCCGTCAGAATGAGAGTCCAAACAGCTGATTAATGAAAAGTAAATGAAAGTAAAAGTAAAAAAAAAAAATTTGTAAATGAAAATGAGCTGAAAATTTTACCCTCAGGCTATTCAAGATGTAGATGAGTTTGTTTCTTCATGGGAACAGATTTGAAGAAATGTAGCATTACATCACGGGCTCATTAATGGATCCGCTGCAGTGAATGGGTGCCGTCAGAATGAGAGTCCAAACAGCTGATAAAAACATCACAATAATCCACACAATTCCAAGCCACCAGTTAATGGCTTGTGAAGTGAAAAGCTTTAATCAAGACTTTAAACCATCATTCAACTCTAGGCCACCTCTTCTGGCCAAAATGCAAGTATATAATTCATAATAACACTTTATTCAGTGAAAGTCCATCCCCTGTTGCCCCCATACATCTAAACCCACCCACATATGTGTTTAGAACTGTTTTAGACTATTTTCACTTGTAAATAGAGCTTGATCTGTTCATATTCCTCTCCTGCTTCAGACGAGAAAACTTCTTTACTGGGAAAAGGAATATTATGGATTCTGGACTTGTCTTTAAGCCAGAAGCAACAATTTTACATTAAAATTGTCTTAATGGTGGATCTTTTTCTTACAAAGATTCAGTCTGGCGCTTCACAAATTAATTGATGGACTGGAGTGGTGTGGATTACTTGTGGATTATTGTAATGTTTTTATCAGCTGTTTGGACTCTCATTCTGACGGCACCCATTCACTGCAGAGGATCCAATAGTGAGCAAGTAATGCTAAATTTCTCCAAATCTGCTAATAAGAAAGAAAAGAAATAATTTTTTTTGGGGTGAACTATTCCTTTAAAGCAAATCGTTTTTTACTAATATGTGATTTAAGGACTGAAGCCACTGCCTTGCTGATAACAGAGTTGAAGACCTTTACTGACCCATGATACTGTGGACGTTCTGTAGGTACTACAGTACCTCTATGTATCTGACTGTCTGTCTGTCTGTCTATATATATATATATATATTTGCACCGTCTCAAAGAGTTGTTTTTACTCTTCAAAGGCAGCACTATTATAAAGTATCATCAACAGTACGGAGTGCACTGAGACTCACGTTTCATTCCTGGATGATTGTGAAGTTTTTGAACAAACTTAATAACGGGCATGTTTGATTGCTTTAATTATGCATTTTACTTGACTTCATTAATTTGACCTGTGCCGTTCATGCTATTAACAATTAGTCAACCCAAACAGGCAGAAACTCTAACTAATTTTACACGCAAAGAGGTTAGTCATTCATAACTGATCATTTACATATTGAAATCTTAATAAATGAACATGTCTATACAGTTAAATAAACACTGGTTCAAAGCTTTTTTTATTATTATTTTAATATGTCTATACTGAAAAAAAGTGGTTTTGTTGATCAGTCTCATTTGCCTTCTTGATCTAAAGTAATTGGTATAATGATGGCATATTTTCACAGCAACATGACATTTTAAGTTTTGCCAATACATTTACTTGACATAATTACTTAAAAGAAGAAAAAAAAAAGCATGCAAACAGTTGGCTTTATTTTTTGTTATATAAATATATTTTAAAACTGTATTACTGATGGCCTTACATTGAATATTCGTCATGCTAACACAACCTTCACTGACTCGTTTTTTTGAGTAATGTGTAGATGCTTTGTGACATCTGAAAATGAAAGATAGACCTCCATTCTGCTGCGGGGTTGATTTGCTCTTTATTTGTTACTTTTCCATCTGTGAAAACAGACAGAAGTAAGAAAAAGAACAAGCTAACAGAAAGAGAGAGGGTAAATGTCTGGTGGCAATTTGAAGATGGTTCAGGTCGTTATTGACCCCGTTGATCAGTCGACCTCCAGAGATCAGACGGGTTAACCTGTCCCAGCTGCCTCCATCTGCCTGGTAATGGAAGTCTCTGCGTCCTAAAACAAGTTTCTTCCCACTAACTTCCTCACATAAATGCTTTGAAGTGTGTGAATGCAATGAAATGTATCTGTGATTGTGTCTGAGTGGCATCTGTGTCTATACAGTACCATGGATGCACCCAAAAAAATGCCGTTTTTAGCTTGGCAGCTCACAAGGTTTTCAGACACAGCGAAAGAAAGTTTGCTTTTGGAGGCACAATTATGCTCGAAATCTAATTCAACCTGAAAATGGAGCTGACACTTTGCACTAGATTTTGGTTGTAGCACATTTGGATTACAGCTCGCTGTGGACCTTCAGAGATGGTGTGAAAAAGAGAGAAGAAGTGGAAAAAGAACTAATGAGAGCAGCCATTTTAGCGAGAGAGTCACTTTAGCGTGTATTTGCACGCAGCTCAGAGGCTTTGCTGGATGAACTGCATCTTCTCGAGAAAATCAAACACACTCCCCTGTGGAAACAGAAAGAGGAGTGTCTGTAATGCTTTACTTTGTGCTCAGATCCCTCCTTTTTCACAAATTGGTGTTATATGTTTTGAGTGTGTATTTGTGCGTGAGAGAGAGAGAGAGAGAGAGATGGAAACAGGTGAAAGCACCACAGCCTTGCACTACGGTGTAATGTTAAAAAAAGCAACATGAATTAAAGGACTTGTTTTGTGAGGAATCAAATTTTAATTGATCTTTTGAGATAAAAGAGTTTTATGTACTACAAAAACATAATGTATCTTTCAAAACTTCCTCTTCAGTACCAAAAGAGCGTTTACTGAAACAGAAAAAATAAATGAATAAATAAATAAATAAATAAACAGACAAACAAATAAATAAATAAATAATGGTTGAATAAAAATATTGCAAGAATGAGAGAGTGAGTGGAAATCTGAATAACTAAACTAAAAGTTTGTCAGCAAGTTTTTACTGTAAGTAATCAACACATTTTTTTGCAAGGACGCATTAACTTGATTAAAAGTGACAGTAAAGACAATTATAATGTTAATGTTTGCAATTAAATGCTGTACTTTTTAGCTTCGTCTTTTTATCAAAGAATCCTGGAATCATGTATCATGAATCTCCACAAAAAGACTGGAGTAATGATGCAAAAAAAAAAAAAAATCAGCTTTGATCACATTATATTTTAAAATATATTCAAATAGAAAACAGTTATTTTGAACTGTAATAATATTTCACAATATTACTGTTTTTTTGTGTATTGTTGATCAAATACATCCAGTCTTGGTGGGCATTAGACACTTGAACGGTAGCGTATTTTTCCCCCTCAATTATCATATTTAGTAGTAATTTCCTGTACCTTTATGTAAAAAATAAATAAATAAATAATGTATGCCTTGTTATGCTATGAATTTTAACAGTTGAGTTGTCTTGATTTTTTCAGGGTCATGGTGCTGAAGCTTTCCAAATGTTAATAAGCTGATCTTATTTCTCTCCCCCCCCCCCCCCCCCCCCCCCCCCTGTCCCAGCCCCCCGGCCGCGCGGCAGGCC
>NW_015635063.1:20105-48532 GCF_001515625.1 Sinocyclocheilus rhinocerous
CACTCACAAACTTACTTTATCTGCCTTTGTCACAAACACACACACACACACACACACTTCCCAAACAACACAACGTGATGCAAAAGCTCTTGCTAATGATGGTTCCTCTCAGCTCTAGTTGTACATGTTGCCTGATGGACTCGGTGTGTCCTAAAAAGCAGGAAACACTGCAGGTGATTTTACCCTGTGCTGTTAATTACCTCCCTTGACAAGCTCGGCGTGTAGCCGCTGTTTAGCCTTTGTCTTCTCACACACTCATGCATAAAACACTAAACAAGAGATTTTTCAGCTCAGACAGAATAAAGAATATGTTTTGACATCTCTTCTGAGAATTAACTGAAATATCCTCACCATGTAGTATCACACAGTGATCCATGGACATTATTTCAAACTTTTCTTGATAATCTTGGTTGAAAATGAAGGATATGTGCAGTATTAGCGAGCATTCTTACAGTTTTTTTTTCCAACTGCTTACACACAAAATCTTTACTTGTCACACAATTTCTGACACTCAAACACCAGAACCACACACCAAATCTGCAAACCCATACACTAATTCTCGGCCTTTGACTCAGTTTTCCATTACATAAAACACCTTTTGCAAAACACAACACACAATTCTTTATGTAACACACACAAATCTAACAGGAATTAATATTATGGCAAAGGTGTTTGCTTTTGAGATGTGTTTGTGATATTTTGAATGCAGTGCTTCATTTTGCAAGAGATGTGAGGCATTTTGCATTTTGTGTGTGCTATTCTTGGATTTGTGTGTAAAGTTTAGAAAAAAAAAGTTTTAAAAATGTGTGTAAGCAGTTAAAAATAAATAAATAAATAACTGTAAAATAACGTCTGGTTACGTATGTAACCCTCGTTCCCTGAAGGAGGGAATGGAGACGTCACGTCCCGTCGCCACAGCTCCTGTACCACCGCTGAGCGGCCGGGTCACCGGCTCAGCTCCTCAGCGAAAACCTGAATATGCGTTGCATCTGCTGCCTACTTATACTCACGCTGTGATCAGCAGCAGCTGGATGCAATAATCGCATGCCAATGTGCATTGGCTCGTTTAGTTTACACTCGAAGTAGATTGGTCCCTCTAAGCGAGATCCCAATTCGTCGGTCATCCGACGTGACGTCGAGAGTGACCGACTGAAAGGGAACGTCTCGGTTACGTATGTAACCCTCGTTCCCTGAAGGAGGGAATGGAGACGTCACGTCCCGTCGCCACAGCTCCTGTACCACCGCTGAGCGGCCGGGTCACCGGCTCAGCTCCTCAGCGAAAACCTGAATATGCGTTGCATCTGCTGCCTACTTATACTCACGCTGTGATCAGCAGCAGCTGGATGCAATAATCGCATGCCAATGTGCATTGGCTCGTTTAGTTTACACTCGAAGTAGATTGGTCCCTCTAAGCGAGATCCCAATTCGTCGGTCATCCGACGTGACGTCGAGAGTGACCGACTGAAAGGGAACGTCTCGGTTACGTATGTAACCCTCGTTCCCTGAAGGAGGGAATGGAGACGTCACGTCCCGTCGCCACAGCTCCTGTACCACCGCTGAGCGGCCGGGTCACCGGCTCAGCTCCTCAGCGAAAACCTGAATATGCGTTGCATCTGCTGCCTACTTATACTCACGCTGTGATCAGCAGCAGCTGGATGCAATAATCGCATGCCAATGTGCATTGGCTCGTTTAGTTTACACTCGAAGTAGATTGGTCCCTCTAAGCGAGATCCCAATTCGTCGGTCATCCGACGTGACGTCGAGAGTGACCGACTGAAAGGGAACGTCTCGGTTACGTATGTAACCCTCGTTCCCTGAAGGAGGGAATGGAGACGTCACGTCCCGTCGCCACAGCTCCTGTACCACCGCTGAGCGGCCGGGTCACCGGCTCAGCTCCTCAGCGAAAACCTGAATATGCGTTGCATCTGCTGCCTACTTATACTCACGCTGTGATCAGCAGCAGCTGGATGCAATAATCGCATGCCAATGTGCATTGGCTCGTTTAGTTTACACTCGAAGTAGATTGGTCCCTCTAAGCGAGATCCCAATTCGTCGGTCATCCGACGTGACGTCGAGAGTGACCGACTGAAAGGGAACGTCTCGGTTACGTATGTAACCCTCGTTCCCTGAAGGAGGGAATGGAGACGTCACGTCCCGTCGCCACAGCTCCTGTACCACCGCTGAGCGGCCGGGTCACCGGCTCAGCTCCTCAGCGAAAACCTGAATATGCGTTGCATCTGCTGCCTACTTATACTCACGCTGTGATCAGCAGCAGCTGGATGCAATAATCGCATGCCAATGTGCATTGGCTCGTTTAGTTTACACTCGAAGTAGATTGGTCCCTCTAAGCGAGATCCCAATTCGTCGGTCATCCGACGTGACGTCGAGAGTGACCGACTGAAAGGGAACGTCTCGGTTACGTATGTAACCCTCGTTCCCTGAAGGAGGGAATGGAGACGTCACGTCCCGTCGCCACAGCTCCTGTACCACCGCTGAGCGGCCGGGTCACCGGCTCAGCTCCTCAGCGAAAACCTGAATATGCGTTGCATCTGCTGCCTACTTATACTCACGCTGTGATCAGCAGCAGCTGGATGCAATAATCGCATGCCAATGTGCATTGGCTCGTTTAGTTTACACTCGAAGTAGATTGGTCCCTCTAAGCGAGATCCCAATTCGTCGGTCATCCGACGTGACGTCGAGAGTGACCGACTGAAAGGGAACGTCTCGGTTACGTATGTAACCCTCGTTCCCTGAAGGAGGGAATGGAGACGTCACGTCCCGTCGCCACAGCTCCTGTACCACCGCTGAGCGGCCGGGTCACCGGCTCAGCTCCTCAGCGAAAACCTGAATATGCGTTGCATCTGCTGCCTACTTATACTCACGCTGTGATCAGCAGCAGCTGGATGCAATAATCGCATGCCAATGTGCATTGGCTCGTTTAGTTTACACTCGAAGTAGATTGGTCCCTCTAAGCGAGATCCCAATTCGTCGGTCATCCGACGTGACGTCGAGAGTGACCGACTGAAAGGGAACGTCTCGGTTACGTATGTAACCCTCGTTCCCTGAAGGAGGGAATGGAGACGTCACGTCCCGTCGCCACAGCTCCTGTACCACCGCTGAGCGGCCGGGTCACCGGCTCAGCTCCTCAGCGAAAACCTGAATATGCGTTGCATCTGCTGCCTACTTATACTCACGCTGTGATCAGCAGCAGCTGGATGCAATAATCGCATGCCAATGTGCATTGGCTCGTTTAGTTTACACTCGAAGTAGATTGGTCCCTCTAAGCGAGATCCCAATTCGTCGGTCATCCGACGTGACGTCGAGAGTGACCGACTGAAAGGGAACGTCTCGGTTACGTATGTAACCCTCGTTCCCTGAAGGAGGGAATGGAGACGTCACGTCCCGTCGCCACAGCTCCTGTACCACCGCTGAGCGGCCGGGTCACCGGCTCAGCTCCTCAGCGAAAACCTGAATATGCGTTGCATCTGCTGCCTACTTATACTCACGCTGTGATCAGCAGCAGCTGGATGCAATAATCGCATGCCAATGTGCATTGGCTCGTTTAGTTTACACTCGAAGTAGATTGGTCCCTCTAAGCGAGATCCCAATTCGTCGGTCATCCGACGTGACGTCGAGAGTGACCGACTGAAAGGGAACGTCTCGGTTACGTATGTAACCCTCGTTCCCTGAAGGAGGGAATGGAGACGTCACGTCCCGTCGCCACAGCTCCTGTACCACCGCTGAGCGGCCGGGTCACCGGCTCAGCTCCTCAGCGAAAACCTGAATATGCGTTGCATCTGCTGCCTACTTATACTCACGCTGTGATCAGCAGCAGCTGGATGCAATAATCGCATGCCAATGTGCATTGGCTCGTTTAGTTTACACTCGAAGTAGATTGGTCCCTCTAAGCGAGATCCCAATTCGTCGGTCATCCGACGTGACGTCGAGAGTGACCGACTGAAAGGGAACGTCTCGGTTACGTATGTAACCCTCGTTCCCTGAAGGAGGGAATGGAGACGTCACGTCCCGTCGCCACAGCTCCTGTACCACCGCTGAGCGGCCGGGTCACCGGCTCAGCTCCTCAGCGAAAACCTGAATATGCGTTGCATCTGCTGCCTACTTATACTCACGCTGTGATCAGCAGCAGCTGGATGCAATAATCGCATGCCAATGTGCATTGGCTCGTTTAGTTTACACTCGAAGTAGATTGGTCCCTCTAAGCGAGATCCCAATTCGTCGGTCATCCGACGTGACGTCGAGAGTGACCGACTGAAAGGGAACGTCTCGGTTACGTATGTAACCCTCGTTCCCTGAAGGAGGGAATGGAGACGTCACGTCCCGTCGCCACAGCTCCTGTACCACCGCTGAGCGGCCGGGTCACCGGCTCAGCTCCTCAGCGAAAACCTGAATATGCGTTGCATCTGCTGCCTACTTATACTCACGCTGTGATCAGCAGCAGCTGGATGCAATAATCGCATGCCAATGTGCATTGGCTCGTTTAGTTTACACTCGAAGTAGATTGGTCCCTCTAAGCGAGATCCCAATTCGTCGGTCATCCGACGTGACGTCGAGAGTGACCGACTGAAAGGGAACGTCTCGGTTACGTATGTAACCCTCGTTCCCTGAAGGAGGGAATGGAGACGTCACGTCCCGTCGCCACAGCTCCTGTACCACCGCTGAGCGGCCGGGTCACCGGCTCAGCTCCTCAGCGAAAACCTGAATATGCGTTGCATCTGCTGCCTACTTATACTCACGCTGTGATCAGCAGCAGCTGGATGCAATAATCGCATGCCAATGTGCATTGGCTCGTTTAGTTTACACTCGAAGTAGATTGGTCCCTCTAAGCGAGATCCCAATTCGTCGGTCATCCGACGTGACGTCGAGAGTGACCGACTGAAAGGGAACTGTATTTCCAAGCAAGTGTTAAAACGGATAGTTGTGACCTTGACCAGATTTTTTATTTTTTACATTTGTTTTCTATATTTTACTTGTATTTAACAGTATTTGCTTGCAGCTTTGCTAGATTAAAGATGCAAGTCAATATGCTGTTGCTTTAGATTTTATGGTAACTGTTGATGACTGTCTAATAGCATATCTCAGCAACAAATGTAATATTTATCTCAAGATAAATTAATCAATAAATAAACATAGCTGGGGTTCTAGTGGTCATGCACACATCTTTTTTCATCCTAGTCTGAATCTGGTTATAAGATCTGTAAACATGCACATCCCAGAAGGCCGTTTGAGCAGAAATCCCCTGTTCAGGCTATGCTACATACTGTGTTAATTAGTCCCATTAGTTACACTCAGATTTGAATTGGTGCACTGGTGTAGATTACATATTAAGGTTAAAGATTGTATTTATGCCTACCATAAGGCTGGATAATCATTTCATTAAACTCGTAAAGGAATAAGTGGCCTTAAGTGGGAAACAGGTAAATAGGCAATTAAGAATGTGTGAATGAGAGTAAATACGTCTATGCCCTTGTACACAAACAACACAAAAGCCCCTGGAAAGCATTAATCTAGATCACAGACGAGGACCGTGAACTTACACTGTACATCACTGAGAAGCAAATGCATGTCATTGACACAAATCATTGACTCTTTTAAAGTAGAAACATCTGTGAGCTCAGTCTACACTTCAGCAAAGTGCAACCCCTGATTATTGCTCAATCTATCAATGCATTTATTTGTCGCATATTACTTAACATCGATGTCTGAAAGAGCGGTGCATTTAAAAACACACACATCAAGGATAGGCCAAATTGATCAATTCATTATTAAGTGCTGTTAGCCGGCTCTACCAAGAGCCCGCAGGCCCTTTAAGAGAATTTGATTCAGAGAATAGAAGGAGAATCAATGACATCTAGATCTTTACCCTAGAGTCTTTACCCTCTCGAAATGTTGCCATTAACAGAACTAATCAGAACTGAATGTCTATTGAAGTTATGAAATCATACTTACTTAGGCCAGACGCAAGCACAGGCAAAAGAGCTTCGTCTGCCATTATAAGATGCTATAAACATACTGATTTGAACTAACTTGCATGATTTTCTTCAAACCCATGAAAGTAGTTGGCCTGAAAGAGAAGAAGATGCATCACCATAGTTTTTATGTCAATTACAATTGCATTGGAAACAAATATCTATGGAAGCCCATTTCTACCACTGAATAAAAATGTTAAAAAAGGTAATTGTGTACTTTTTTATCTCACAAATCTGACTCTTTTTCTCGCAATTGCAAGTTTACATTTAGCAGTTCCGACTTTTATTTCTCCGAATTGCAAGATATAAACTAGTAATTGTGAGTTATAAAGTCAGAAGTCGCAATTGCATGTTATAAAGAATTGCGAGATATAAACTCGCCGACTTTTTTCTCAGAATTGAGAGTATATATCTTGCAATTCTGACATTGTTACTAGCAATTGTGACTTTATTTCACACATTTATTTCACATTTTGTCCTCAGAACTGGACTTCATAAGTCGGAATTGCGAGTTTAACTCTCAAAATTCTGAGAAAATAACTCAGAATTGCGAGGAAAAGATCAGAATTGCGGGAAAAAAAGTCAGAATTGCAAGTCTGTATCCCACAATTCTATAAATAACTCACGATTATGAATCTTGCAATTCTGAGAAAAAAAAAATCACAGTTGGAGAATGTAAACTCCCAATTGCGAGAAAAAAAAAAGTGAAAAAAAAAAAAAGTGAAAAAGCTACAATTAACCGTTTTTAAATTTTTATTCACTGGAGGAAACAATCTTCCATAAGTATCTTATTGGCTTCAGTGCAAAAACGGTTCTCTCTCTGACAGCCTGTAGGAATGAAACTAAAATGCATGAACATACTGTAAACTGAACTTAATTGTATTTTGTGATTATTCAATATTGTTGCTATATCAAACAATTTGCTCTCAAGGCACCTTTTCACTCTGAGAATTTAATGGTCTTTGTTTTCTCTTCTTAAATGCTTAGATTAATCTCCTCAATGTTTATTCAGAATGCCTAGTTACATTTGGCTGAATAAAACTAACTTTAAAAGAAAAATGGCTGTCAGGAAAAAAAAAAAAAAAAATCACAGTTGGAGAATGTAAACTCCCAATTGCGAGAAAAAAAAAAGTGAAAAAAAAAAAAAGTGAAAAAGCTACAATTAACCGTTTTTAAATTTTTATTCACTGGAGGAAACAATCTTCCATAAGTATCTTATTGGCTTCAGTGCAAAAACGGTTCTCTCTCTGACAGCCTGTAGGAATGAAACTAAAATGCATGAACATACTGTAAACTGAACTTAATTGTATTTTGTGATTATTCAATATTGTTGCTATATCAAACAATTTGCTCTCAAGGCACCTTTTCACTCTGAGAATTTAATGGTCTTTGTTTTCTCTTCTTAAATGCTTAGATTAATCTCCTCAATGTTTATTCAGAATGCCTAGTTACATTTGGCTGAATAAAACTAACTTTAAAAGAAAAATGGCTGTCAGGGTCTTCAATATCTCTTCTTTCTTCTTAGTTTTTCTAGTAAAATGATCAGGCACAACATGTCTGTCACAAATCTTTGCCTGTTGCAGCTGAACTTTTGGGATTTCACTATTCCACTGTTGCATCACCTTCTGTTTCTGCTGCATGTTGTTTGACTCAAAATGCAAGAAATCCATATAGTTGCTCTGCTCCGCTGTCCTCTCATTAAATACTCTGTCTGCCCGTGTCATTGCGGGTGCAGAGCGAGAAAAGGGACTGGGGCTGCAGCCCTAAAAGCACAGAGCTATCAAATCCCCTGTTTGAATTTCCCCAGAATCTCTACTGACAAATGCACAGAATAGCACACACACACACACATATGTTTACTTGGCTATCTAAATGGGGACATTCCATAGGCGTAATGGTGTTTATACTGTACAAACTGTATTTTCTATCACCCTACACCTAAACCTACCCCTTACAGGAAACTTTCTGCATTTTTACAATTAAAAAAAAAACTTTGTTTACTTTATTTTTATACCAGTTTTACAAATGAGGACGTCCCCAAAGGGAGGTTTTTGGAGATTTTGTCAGGTTTAGCTCACTTTTGGGTACAAATTTGTCCCCAAAATATGGTTAAGTAGGTACACACGCACACACATGCAGTAAAGTGTAGTTCACCAAAAATAAAAATGCTGTCATTATTTGCTCACTCTCATGTCGTTCCAAACCTGCATGCCTTATTTTCTTCTAAATAATATCTTGGAAACTTTTCAAATTAATAAACGTAAATGAGGATACGGCTATCAAAAACAAATCACAATTAAATAATTATAAAAGTAGTCTATTACTTTAGCATTACGTTCCAAGTCTTTTGAAGTCATGTTTGTGTGATTAATATATTTAAGATGTATGGGCTGCTTAATGATATTTCAATGATGCTTTTATGTAATTTATGAAGCTTGAAAGTTTCAGTCCCAATTTATTATTGTCACGCCCATGGACAGTTTTGTGTTTGTTTTCCTCCAATTATAAGTGCATTGAAAAGAGCAACTAGCACATTTTTCACACTTTCTCCTTTTGTGTTCTATGGATGCAGGGAAGTTATATGAATTTGAAATACATGTTAAACAGGGTGGCTTGACCCTAAATTGTGTTTCATGTGCAATATATAAATAAACTGTGATAATATTTCATGTGATTGAATCAACAACATGCCATTACAGAAGTTTATTTAATCTAAAAAATAAAAAAGAAATCAGCACAAACAGTAATGTTATGAAATATGATTTCCATTCATCAAAGCAGTTTTCTGTTACAATAAGCATTTTAAAATGCAATTTATTCAAGTGATGGCAAAAGCATTCTTTGATGAATATTCAAAACAACAAAACATACTTGAAGTAGAATAATTTTCTAACATTGTTAATGTTTTTGTTGTCACTTTTGATTAATTTAATGCTTTCTTACTAAGCATTAAGCTCTAAATAAATTAATACCTGACCGTACACCTTTGAAGGTGTAGTGTACATGCCAGTGGGGGGGAAAAGACTTTGGTTTGTTTCTGACACAAAACAATTGTATAACTTCAGAAGACTTAGAATATAGATGTATGGCTGCTTTACGGTGCATTTTGTCCTTTTAGGAGCTTTAAAACCCCTGGTCACAATATTGTTCCAGTCTATGGAAAAAAGCAGCATGAACATTCTGTGTAAATCCAGTGGAAGAAAGTCAGTCATATGGGGTTTGTAACAGCACGAGGGATTTCAAAATGACAGATTTTTTCATTTTCCACTGAACTACTCCTCGGTATCGCGTCTTCGGACACAGTATGAATCCACACAAGCCAAGGATCACGTCTCTCGTTCTGGTTCCACACAAAGACCTGTACCTGCTCATTATTTTCTGCCCTATTGATATTACATCCAATTTCAAGACAGATTTGTTCCATTTCTCTGCCTCGTCCAATGAGCACTCAGGAAAAATCACCAACTTTCAGACTTTCTTCGACCAAATCTCAGTTGGGCCGCTCGCCTGCCGCTCACTGGCCCAGCGGAGGCCTGGTGCGCATCGGAAATTGTTCTCACAAAGCCACGTGAATAGGAAATGGGAACGTTTCTTTCACTTCTTGTGGTGTGACACTAATTTGCTTCCCCTTGCACTTCCAAGGCAATTAGCTTTGAAGCTTTTCAGAAGCTATTCTAGCCCAAGTCGATAGCTAGCGTGGAGAATACGAATTTAAGCAGGTCCACTGGGGGAGGCTAGATAAACATATCAACAGAAGGAGGAGAAACCAGAGAGAGAGAGAAAAAAAAATGTGGAGGGGGGAGAGCAAAATAAATATAATTACTCCAACTGCTCGCCTGTATGCTTGGCCTTCATTACTGGGCATCAGTTTCATGCTAAATTCACTTCCTAGCAATTTGCCTCGGAGCCAAAGCACAAGCACCAGACAGTGTAAACAAAAACTCTATTGACGGCTTGGGCAAAACGCCGCCGCCGAAAAAACATGGTGAACGAGTGAACGAGGAGAGAAAGCTAAACGAGAACTCCACAATGTGTTCGGCCCACACCAACTTGTGATCTGTCTTCTGAATAGCAGTCACTGGAAACCAAGGTCACAAAGTGTTGACTATTTTGTTTGTAATGACCAGAACCACATGGAATCTGTGCATGAAGAAAAATCCACAGATTTCCACATTCATATCTCATATCACATATTTTATATCCCTCCCACGGACAGTTTATTTAAAAAAAAATTGGTAACACTTTACTATAAGGTTCAGTTCTTTAGCTTTAGTTAAAGGCAAGGTATGTGATTTTTCAAAAACACTTTAGAAAACTGATTCGGGCCAAATAGCAAAACAAACGTGTAGCCAATCAGCAATAAGGGGCGTGTCTACTCGTGATGTTGGGGAGAGAGCTTTCAGTGCATGGGACGGACATTAGCCGAGCCGAGCGACAGAAAAATAGAGATGGCGCTTACTCTGCCTTTAATGCATTAGATGGAATAACGATAAAGGATATTTCAATTGAATGGTAACACTTCAAGGACTAATTCTTGCTATTAACTGGAATGCGTGTTACTATACTGGCTGTTTATTAATACTTATAAAGCACATATTAATGCCTCATTCTGCATGACCATATTCTAGATCCCTTAATCTTAACCTAAACTTAACTACCGTATGCTCACTAACCACACATAAACGTTGTTTTCTCTAAAACACAAACATGTGCATTCATGCTGCTCACATATTATTGTAACCCAGTTTGTGTCGAATACAGTGTTATCAGTCTTTAGCCATTAATATGTTTTTAGACACTGAAAAAAAACACAAATGTCAGGGCATATCAAAACTTCTCCAGGGCCCAAAATACCCTCAGACCCCAGAGGGTTAATAAGCAGCAACTTAGGAGGTCATTGAGGCAAAAGTCACAGTTAAAGGGATAGTTCACCCAAAAATGAAAATTTGATGTTTCATCACTTCCGGCACTTGCGTAAACTACGCCATTTGGATTTGTATGTGCATGTTTTTTTTACTCTCATAGATTTTGTTACCATTGCCATGCATTATACGACTGATAGACTGCAACGGCTGGAGTTAAAAATCATCATATGTGTTCTACTGAAGAAACAAAGTCACCTACATCTTGGATGCCCTGGGGGTAAGCAGATAAACATCAAATTTTCATTTTTGGGTGAACTATCCCTTTAACAGTTAGTTAATTTTGAAAATTGGACCTTAAAATAAAATGACAGAATTGACAAATGATAACAACAAAATGTTAATCCTCTAAAAAAACATGAATTAACCATGAACAATAGTATATTTCTAAATTTAGTAATTTCTAAAAATTACCGTCAAAAAACTGAATTGTTCTTGTTACCTTACGCATCCACTAATGTTAACAAATTGGAACTTATTGTAAAGCATCAACAAATACATTGTCTAAATTGATTAAAGCTTGTATATACCAGTAAGAGTGTCGTACTATCAGCACATTTGACCATATTTTAATGCATTTCCACAGAGTCTGGGCCTGCTGAAGTTTCTGTGCTTTAGTATTTGTGAGTATTTGTAAGAAGCATGTGTAGCAATGTTCTAAGATACATAAAGATATAATTATGCAATAATTGTTATGAAACAATTATTCATTACAGGCTCAGGTATTGCAGGCTCTTAAAGGTTTACAATGTACTTTGCAACTAGATATTACAATCACATGTAGAGTTAATGTGACTTAAAAAAAGAGACTGTAGGAAGGACAAATTGAGACGTGCTTATGTTTCCCTTTTTTCACGAGAGAGAGAGAAAAAAAAAAAACTTGCTAAAGAATATACTCAAAAGTTAAAGAATTTAATGTGAACACAAACATTAAAAATTCTCATCTAAAGCTTTATATATATTCTGACAGCACGTCAACATTTTTTTTCTCTTTTTTCTTGCTCTGAAAGATCAACCAGCGAGCAATGATATTGCTTGATGTCCATAAATACATGGTAGATGAAGCTATTGTTAAATATTCCCATAAAATTAATGTAGCGTTTGAAGACGAGGCAGTGCGGCGAGGAACAAAACAAGGCACAAACCTGCACAAATTTAAAACATTTATTGCAGTAGCGGTATACCTGTAGAGCAGCAACAAGGAGTAACTGTTTAAATATCTATGATGGCAAACGTCCCCACAACCAACAAACATACTGCTGAAAGCAACTTACACCACTCTTGTCTCTTTTTGTATAGTTTTTTTTATACCCTTTTTTGTACTTTAAATATTGTGATCCAACATAAAGGTGCTATACAAAATGAATGACCTCACTGCGTTACGAATCAATAATCGTCAACCGAATGAAAAATAAGGTGAAACTAAGTCATTTAAAAGCTAGTTCGTCTTGTTAAGCATGCGGTTTCATTGTCTGAACTGGCTGCCATGCCATGTGACAAGAAGGGAAAAAGAACAGGCCAAACATTTAAAGGAAAAACAGAAATCAAACCAAAATCTCAGTCCTTGAACTATGCACATGCTCTTTTGATCGCATTCTGTTCATTGTTTTTCTGTCTTTTAATATCCTCTCCAGTTTGGATGTGTATTTTTTTATTTATTCATTTCTTTTTTTCTCTGGAGCATATTGGCGCCTGACAAACATTTACTGTGTTTGGCATTCAGAGACGAGGGGCTGCTGCGCTTGTTCTCGTAAAACCTGTAGATCGGTACGATATGTAGCATATGTCATGAATTCACAGACATGAAAACTACACTCACTTCTCTTGCATGTCAAAAAAAAGTGGGCATACACGATATATTATGACAGAAAAAAGGACTTTGTTTTCAAAGTTTGCAAATACTACTCTCAATTAAAGCACGAGTTCGATTAAACATGTACAAGTATGACATTTGAAATTAGATGTTGAGAATTTACAAATATATTGCTGTTGAATTGTAACATCCTTCTTCTTTTTTGAGGAAAAGACATCAAGCTTTCCGTTTCAGTAAGTAGAAATTGAGCATTTACATCAATAATACAAAATAGCTTTGAAAAAAATACGTTTGCCAGGTTCATCGACTCAGTAAATGCAAAAATGGGACAATTGTGCAATGTCATGACCGACTGACATTATCATCCGGGATTAGTTAGTTAAATCTCCGCTAGAGTGGGTGTGGGTGCGTGTTTACATGTGCGTGTGCATGTGTGTGTGTGTGTGTGTGTTTGCTTTACAGATCCAGACTGTGGTCCTCTGTTCCAGAAGACAATGACGTTAATGACAAAAGGCCGATAAAAACAACACGTCCTGTACGATGAATAATAAAAGACAGCTGTCATGTTCACTGATCTATTCCATGTGATTATTACAAGTACATAAAACCAGTTAGTATTAAGTTCTATTTACAAACACTTCAACGATGACAGACTAAACGATTTCCACTAACAGTGTTATTAGCACAACGCTTTCTCGATTTGTAAATTCCATTTTCTCGGATGGTGCAGATTAATATAGTCTCAAAACAACCACGTCACAATATTTGTATATATTGGTCAGCTGTTACATTGTTTGTTTGTTTTTTTTTGTTTGTTTTTTTATAACCGTGATACATAGAGCACAGCCCTGTTTTGTTCATCTTGAACGTTTGTTTGCAGTCTTTGTTCAAGACGAAGTATACAATGATTCCTTTTAATGTGAATTTGCAGCAAACCATGGGAGTTTAAGGGCAGCTATGGATTTGCACGAGAAGATCTCCGCAGACGGGCCGTCGGCGAGTCGGATTCGCATAGTATACTGTCCTGCACAAGCGATAAAGTCTAAGGTCTACTCCATACACGTAACTATCACAGCGCATTAGCATCGAGCTAAGAAAAAGAGGGGGAAAAAAAGGAATGGACTAAAGCTCTCAAAAGTTGCTGGGATGATCCAGACACAAAAAACACTCTTAAAGCTGCTGTTCTTTAGGACTGTTGGGGCCGGAGGCGGGCTGGTAAGATTTCAGGCTGGCCAATGGGATGTCGGCCATGTGACCGCCGCCGCTGCCAAAATGTCCCTCTGAGCTCCCAAAGGTCTTCCTGTCTCCAAACTGCTCCTGGCTTCCTCGTTCACCCTTCCAGCTGCGGGTCAGGGTGTGGCCGTTCAGCAGTCTCTCTTTAGCCCACTCCTTTTGGTTGTTGAATGAGGAAACGGGGGACTTGGGCGAGGGGTACGAGCTCAGGCTCGGCGGCATCCAACAGTTGTCGGAGTGGCCCAACACCAGACACTCTTGGGTGCACATCTCTGTGGCCTCCACTAAGCCTCTTGGTCCTAGAGGTCCATCTGGGGACACAAAGAGAACAGAATTACTTAGAATTATCTGTCAAGTTTATAACTTTCAAAGTATAGACCTGTGACACAGACTGAACAAATATATGTAAAAATATACAAAATATAGTTAAGTCTTGCATCACCATCTAAGTTCCACAACACACACTTTTAATTTAATTTAATTAAATTTCATTTAATTTCATTTAATTTCATTGTGTTTAATTTATACCATTATTATTATTATTATTATTATTATTATTATTATTATTATTATTATTATTATTATTATTATTATTATTATTATTATTATTATTATTATTATTATTATTATTATTATTATTATTATTATTATTATTATTATTATTATTATTATTATATTATTATTTACCCTGAGTAAATTCCATAATATGCCAACACATCTTGAATAATATAGTATGGATAAAGTTCACATTGAAAGCAGTGCCAAAGCAAATTGAAGTCATTCATTCATTCAATGTGAGTTTGCAGATTTTTACTTTTATTTTTTGCAAGAATGAATGCAATTTTTACTAAGACAACGCTTTTTACATTTTACATCATTCTCTTCCCAACCAGCCCAAAACAGACTGCATTAGAGGGAAATAGTTAGAAATTAGTATAATCATTACAAATAAATACTACAATAATTAAGAATCCAATAAATCAAACAATATATAATAAAATAAAATGTTACTCCGAAACTTTTAATTGCTGTCATTGTGAACACTCCCATGGAGCTCGCAGTTGTATACTCTCAGTTGTATACCATTCATATATTTGACTTTGAATGCAGTGGAAAAAACACTGACATTCCACCCACATCAGAACACAAAGTGCATTGTGGGAATCGATGTGGTATCATCAGCTCAACTGCATTGTCAAACATGATCAAGAAGATAATGAAGATAATCCTCAAGGAGTCATTTAGTATTTACACCATGCCCATCTGTGTATATATTTAATCATTCTTGGACAGAACAAAGATAAAATCATAACTATTATAGTCCCCACAATGTTATATGAAAAGTAACAGAAACTTCAATAAATCTTCATTGAAGTTTTATGCAACACTGCATGCTATTTATAACACATTCTTGCAAACAAATGCCTCATGCTGAGAGATAACAGTCAAAGAAAGGAACAATCAATAAATCATGTGTATAGATAAAGCATCAGCATTTACAGAATATGTATTGTACATGGGTGTAGATTTGAATATTGACATCAGAAGTAGTGTGCAAAATATTAGTTATCCTACCCCAGTAAATTATTCATTTCATTATTATTATTATTATTATTATTATTATTATTGTTTTGTTGTTACTAATATTATTTACTACTAATATCATTTATTAATAGTATTGTTAATCATTAAATTAATCACCATTAATTTTATATAACAACATCAATAATAATGATGATGATGATGATGATGATGATGATGATGATGAGGATGATGATGATAATAATAATTTTAATAAATGAATTGAATGATATTAATTCACTGAATTCATTTAAAAAAAAAATTTAAATAAAATATGAGAAAAGTGCCCAAATAGAGATGCTAATATTATTTTGACAGATGAGAAAATTATTGACAAAATGTGGTCTTATAAGTATTGTAAAATATTGTAAAATATTGCTTGGTCCTTTCCAAATGACTGAACATAAGCTAATAACTGCCTTTCAGGTGGAACAGACAATTTCACTGTTGTTGGGCAAAACATCTGGTCATTTTGAATGGTTTTAAAATGTCCCTAACCGTGTTAAATGTAAACGTGTGCTCTTGTTTTTTTTATAGCATTTGACTAGACTGTGTCTTGCGCTGTTATCACAGACCACTGGCTGCACTGTTCTCAGTCCAGCTTAAAAGCTTCACGCTCCCCACCAGCTGCTGAGTGATAAAAATTGGGCCTAAAGTTGATTTGAAAGCAGCTTTATTTGCCTATTATAAAGTGGTGTGAGATTAACTCGAGCACCTCATCTCTACACAGAAGAGCTCTGGTTCAGCAACACACTGAATATCCTTTCATTTCCTTATGTCACTCACATCTGTCACACCAGCAATCAAACAAAAAGCTTCCCGAATACAAACCAACATTAAACACGTCATTACGACCTGCATTCAGGCAAAACACTTTCATAATGCTGTAATATAATACGCTTCTGTTGAAAACACACTTTAATTTTAACACCACTCTGCGAATCCTGGACACAAGGCATCTATTATTCATACGCTCTGTGTAATACAATACTGTTTGGAGCGCTAGGGTTTCAATTCTGCCTCTAATTTTCACCGTAACAACTAACATTTCTAACATTTCCTACAATGAACAAAGGCCTTTGAAAAATGCGTCGTAGAGGGAGATCAGAGATCGATGATTCGTGTTTGCGAGAAACGTATGAAGCATATATGAAAGACAGCCACATGCCATAGCCGGACGGAGCCGATGAATAAATAAACGGGGAAAAGATGGGCATCTGATGAGGAAAAAAAGCGCCATGTCTCTACATAATTGGTGTGATAAGGCATAAGCGACTGCCAGAGTTACCGCGGGAAATGGAAGAATCACTGAAGCAAGATATATTTATGGCATCACTTTAAAATACATTGAGACAAAGGACAGATGACTAATAGCTTGATCAACATAATCAGAACACAGCGAGATGCAACACAAAACAACTCTTTTTTTTCTTGGAAGACATGCCAACATTCTCAATGGTTGTTGCTCTTGTTATTTGATTTAAGTATCAAACAAAGTTGGATTCTCTTGAGCAGGGATTGAAATCAAAAGGTTTGAAAAAATCAAATCAAATTGAAAAAATGTTTAAAAATCGGGGGATGTTGTGCAATATCTTTGATTCCAGTTGTGTTCAGTTCTATTCTAGTTCTATTCCAGTTCTATCAGTGGAGGACAGTAACACAGTATGTGTACTTACTTAAAATATGTCTTTAAAGTATCTGTACTTTATCAGACTATTTTTATTTTGATGATCTTTTATCTAAAAGCATAATACACTGCTTTTCTTAAAACATGTTGGTTCTTATTATTTTGAACTGGAGAAACCATCACCCACTCCAAGACACGATTTATGGACGAGTTGATTCTTTTCAATTAACCTGTTATATCACTTCACAAATCGCACACATTGGACTAATCGGATTGCAGCTGTTCTCGAATCAACGACTCATTGATTCAAATGATTCGGTCAGAGCGAGTCTCCTGTGAATTCACTCAAGGTGTCTCATGGCGCGATTGATGGCGTGAGAAGTATGTTCCTAAAAGCTGAATTTTAGGATGTATTATTGTAAATGAAAATCACATTTATGTTGCTACTGTCAGTTATTTATAAACTAAATCTGTTGTAAAAGGCTGAGCTGTTTGAAGCCACTTTATGAAATTCTTTACTGTGACCATGCCCACATTTGTGTATCACCCTCTCAAGGTATAAAATGAAATATAACATTAAAATAACACAAAATAATTCTTATGCATCCTCCTACTAAGCAGTTTTAACTACTATGTTTGCATACCATATTCCGAAACAATGTATATTTTTTGCCCTATTTGACGTCTATTTATTTATTTATTTTTTTTTTTGTATGGCAAGCCCCCTTCCCCCAGATATTTTGAGCAGTAGGAATATATAAAACATATAAAATAAAAAATATGAAATATAAATTAATGCAAGTTAAAATTACAAAATAAACATTCATCAATCAGTACTTTTTACTTTGGTTACACTTTATTTCGATAGTCCACTTTAGACATTCTACTAACTACTTTTAACACTTAAGCACATTAAAAATCAATTTGTTTGTATTTTTATTGGTTTCTATGGGTTCCATCAATACACCAGTACACTCTTAAAAAAATAAAGGTGCTTCACGATGCCATAGAAGAACCTTTTTGTCTAAATGGTTCAATAAAGAACCTTTAACATCTGAAGAACCTTTCTGTTTCACAAAATGTTCTTTGTGGCGAAAGAAGGTTCTTCAGATTATAAAAAGGTAAAAAAAAGAGATGGTTCTTTTAAGAACCTTTGACTGAATGTTTTTTTGTGGAACCAAAAATGGTCCACCTTTATTTTTAAGAGTGTATAAAAATAAAGCACCTTTATTTTTAAGAGTGTAGGCGGCAACAAGTTAGCATCTTTTGTGTTAGTCATGAGTCTCTGAAGCACCAAATGATTCACAAATGAAACAGCACTAGTCAGAAAAGGTTTTGTGAAGTGCTAACTGAAAATATCTGAATGATTAGCTCTTGAACTTCTTACATGAACTCTTATAAACACGCCAAAGAGAGCTAGAGTTAATGTCAATATACTTTCTGTGAACTTTTGGCTTGTTCCTCACAATAATCATATTGAAATGTCTATTAATATACTGTAGTGCACTAGTCATCGTGGTCAATTTTCATTTTTGGATGAACTATTTTAACTTTTAGTAGTTCCTTTCAAAATATTGATTCATCCACATCTGCAGAAGAATACAGATATTTATGGATCCAAACATCATGAAAACCACTCAGTGCCGTTTTTTTTATTTTTATTTTTTTTAATGGAAATAGAGCTAAAGAAGCAATTCTCCATGACAAACTGTCCCCTGGAGTTAATCTATTCCTAACATGGCAGCTCCATTCCTCTCGTCATCAGACTAATAACATGGGCCATTTGGTGCTTCAGCGTCCCATAAACCAGCGTTAGATTCAGCCCTCATCCCTCATCAGGACTAAAGCTCCATACCTGCTCCCGAACGAGAGGCCAGAATCGATATTTCCATCACTCTGACATGTTTGTGTGAGTGTACGCAATGCAAATAATGGCACAAAGTCTGATTTACATCCATAATGTGTGATAAAAATGTGGAATAATGCTGCAACGATCACATCAGCAACAAATAATAATGAATCCACTATGCGCGCTGACGTTCAGAGATTTTTGTCACTTTTTTTTTTCACAAGGCGCACTGTATGCTTGTGCCATTTATAGAAGCCAGCCCTATTTCCACATTAATTTAAATATTTATCCCTGGAGGGAGACCTGTCACTCCGTCTGTTATCAAGAGAAAATAAACTAACTGTAGAAAAGAACAGCCTCCTCGCATTTAGATATATGTGTTTATTACAACATGATGGCGATGTAGAAAGAGTTTGTTATTTTTTGGGCTGCCACTCTGTAATTTTCAGGCTCCTGTAGGCATTCAGCATTTCTAATCTTCCAGATGGAGTCAAAATGGTTTAATTACTGCTGCTATGCCTCCTCTGAACGGATTGAGGAAACGGTATTATGTCCTGGTCATGGTGCTGGTATCACATTTCTGTTGTATTAATACAGTGCCACCAGAGCTCTTGTCTCTATGAGAAATGGAATATGCATGTGTGATCATTGAATATTCTATATTAATAATTACAATATTTAATGTAAAATTAAATTGCTTAATGCCACCTCAGAATCTCAAGCTGGAAATATCAGTCAACAAATTAGTAAGCAAGTAAATATTATAAGAAAGTCTCTTATGCTCACCAAGGTTGCATGTATCAAAAACAGTAAAAACAGTAATTGTGTGAAATATTATCAAAATCTAAAATAAATGTTTTCTACATTTATATATTTAAAAATGGAATTTATTTCTGTATTGCAAAGCTAAATTCTCAGCATCATTATTCCAGTTTTCAGAAATCATTCTAATATGCTGATTTACTGCTACTTGTTTCTCAATAAAAACATTTACATTAAGTAAATATTAATGTATTTACTGTAATTTTGATCAATGTAATGCAAACTTCTTGCAAAATGGAAAAAAAAAACCCTCCAGAAATCATTATTATATGCAAATTTGCTGAAGAAACCTTTATATTATCATCATCATCATCATCATTATTATTATTATTATTATTATTATTATTATTATTATTATTATTATTATTATTATTATTATTATTATTATTATTATTATTATTATTATTATTATTATTATTATTATAAATCATCATTCATGTTTTTACTGTGATTTTTGATTAATTTAATGCACACTTTGCTAACAAAAAAAGGGAAATGGGAAGTTTTTTCCCATTTAAATTTATTCAAAACCATCAAAATACTTTCTGATGACACTCTACAAAACATCTTCTCTAAAGAACCTCCTGAGTAAAGCTGCTGCTTTATGACTAGTAAGAACAGTTCAGTTCCAATGCCACGAAACAGATCCAGCAAATCTTTGTTCATTTTAACCACCTGGGAACATATAAACATGACTATATTTCTTGGCAGAATAATAAAACCTCTGCACCCTGACTCCCAGTAATTGCATGAAGCCAGCCAATCAGATTGGAGCTTACCAATTTGGAAAAGGCAATTTTGTGTACAATATGCATTAGACAGTACACTGATGATCTGTGAGTCCTTGCTTTCCCCTTCCCCACAAACCACCTGCACGTCGCTGAGCTAGACACAGTCCATCCCTATCACTCCTCTAATGGTCTCTGAGGAGGCATAGGAGCATGGCATTATGGGACTGACGTGAGGAATCATGAGGGATGAATTAGAGACTGAGTCACGGTGACAGGAAAATGAATTTCACAAATGAGACTGGAAAGAGAGAGGGCGCTGAGAAGGAGAGCAGAGAGAGAGAGAGAGTGTGTGTCTCTGTTTGAACTTGCCCCACATTTCCCCCTCTAACAGTGTATTATGTGTGTGAGAGCTTTCAAACCACAGTAACTTTATGGTGAATTTGAGAGGATTTTCTGATTTTTGACAGACAACCCTTGTGCACCACAGGAAATGGAGAAAGATAGAGAAAGGGAGGAAACACACACTTCACAGAAGAAAACAATTTCACCCTCAAACTCCACTGATGAAATGCATTTCCTTTATTTAAAAACACTGATGTTTTGAATGAGTTTCCTGTTCAAAAGGCTGTACATCAAGCACCTGAGGTTATTCAACTGGTCTGCATATAAAGTGCTGTGCTCAGTGACCATAATTATACCAAAACATAGAGAAAGGCTTTTTACATTTGCTGAAGGAAATGTGAGTGGTGCTTGCCACCGCAAAAATCACTGGCAGGAAGCTCTTGAATGTTGTGTGTGGTTGCTGAGGTGATCTGAATGTTGTTGTTTTTTTAAGAAAGTTGCTTTGGTAGGGTGTTTTGGTTGTTCGTCCACCCCATATTTTAATGATATTCTGGTGCCAAAATATGGTTAGAATATGTTGCTAAATGGTTTCTAGGGTGTTCTGAGTGCCTTTGTATTTTGTTGTGGGAGGTTGCTGGGGTCTTCTGTGGAAATACCTGATATTCATGTCGAGATACGGCTGGAACATGTTGCTACGTGGCAGAGAGTGCTGGGTAGATTATTTACAAATTATAGTCCATTACTGATTCCAAATTACATGACAGAGAATATAGTTAGCAATGTAATGCATTACATCATTACATAATTTAGGTAATTTAATCGGACTATTTTTTGATTACTTTTAGATTACTTTTGATCCAACACCTTTATTACACTGATTTAGGAAAATCTTGTACCATATTGATACTTAAAATACAAAGAGAAAGAAAATATATTCCCTTTGTTGTTATTAACGACATGAAGCGCATTAAACATTACATCATGTCAAGGTTTCCCAAGTTGGGGTTAGTATAGGAACTGCTGGGGGTTTGTGAGTTTAATGAAGAGCTAATAATTAATTAAATCATACAAATTTAAAATTAAAGTAAATTGTTTTAAAATAACAACAATCAAAATAAAACATTTGCTAAAAAAGGATGATTTTTGTTGTTGTTGTTGTTGTTTACCTGAGTGTTATGTGATTATTAACCAACATCAGATAATTCAAATAAAAATGTATGTGTTGATCAGCAGTTGAAGCAATGTTAAAATGTTGAGGGGAAAAAAAATTCTTAAAATTGAAATTATGTTTTATGTATCTATTTTTGTAAATTCAGTGTCCAACTGCTGTGTGACCTCTCAGTTTTGTGTGTAATTATATACATCTGACTAGTGACTGGTTTTTGTGTGAATGTCGCAAACTGGAAGACTTTTTGAATGTATATAAGCAGTAGGTAATTTTAGAAAGGAATATTTAAAAGATGAAAAAGAATAATTAGGAAGAATGTTTTTTTTTTTTTTTTTTTTTGTTTCCATTTTTTTGAATTATATGTAATCATGTAATAAAAAGTAACTGTGGTCTAATTACAAATATTTAAAAATGTAATGTAATCTAATTACAAGTACTTAACTTCTGGAATCTGATTATGTAACCCAGATTACATGTAATCAGTTACTACCCAGCACTGCTAAGTGCTTACTATTGTGTTCTAAGTGTTTTTGTATATACTGTAGCTGTGGTGTTGTGGGTTGCTCAGATTTCTGTGTGAATACCTGATATTCATGTCGAGATATGGTTGCTAGGGCTTTGTGAAAGCGTTGCTAAGAGGTTTCATATTGGTTCCGTCTGTTTTATTATCTGAATTTCTTAAATTCTTGTGATTAGGATTAGTTTAAATGCTAAGTACTAAGTAAGAGTAACAGTAAGAGTAACAATGATGGAATTACAAAAATGACATTTACCAGGAAATGTGTCACATATTCAGTTCAACCTGGGAAATGTTAGGTCACCACGGTGATATCAATTTTCCCCCTGCCTCTTCGATCAATTTATTTCAAACCTATTTCCCAGCTTCCTCCGTCTTAATGATATCATTTCAATCGCAGAGTGAGATTGATCATGTCGAATGACCCTCTGCTCCAGCCATGTTAACTAAATTACTCTTGCTCTGTTCTCTTCTCATTTTGTCCCTTCATTTGTGATTTCCATTCCGCTGACAGGGTTGCATCTTCCATTAACATGCAAATTGGTGCTCCACGAGACCTGTCTCAAACAGACGCCCGGTATCCACCGTGCATCGACCTGCCATGTGGACCTGCTGTGTTGGGCTGGACGAAAGAAATCTGAGATGATCCAGCTGAGATGGATCCAAGGCAATGTGGATATTTGGAATAACTGACCGTTCTGTCTGGTTATCGATTAAAGGAATTTAAGTCAACATGAAATCAGAATTGACCCTATTTACTTGTTCATTCACTTCCATTGCTGTAAATTCCAATGCTGAAAGTGAAAATGCAAACAAAGGATCTAAACGTCACTTTATATACTACTGCACTATAGGGTCAGAAATAATGTAGCATTTTTAAAGCTTTGTGTGCCAGAAGTTAGAAGTATGTACTGTAGGATATCATTTCATTTCATCTTCAAATGAGCACCATGAGTGCACAAATTCAGAACCAAAAAACAATCTATTTCAGAGAAAATACCAACAGCTCTCCCGTTCATGTGCCATGATGTTTTCTCCATGAATCTGAAAATAATTATCACTTTTACTGATTTTCCAACTGATTTATGATCTGTGAAATCTGACCAGTAGCTTTAACTCTATTTGAGAAGAGGCAAATGTGAAAAGTCTTTTTTCACGGCCCCATGGACATGGATTAAAAAATCTCACAATCAAAGGATCCTGGTGTAATACTCCTTTTCCGCAGTGTTATTATGTTGACGTCAAGCTTATGGCATCCAAGGTGAATACAATCAGAAGTCAGAGGAAGCAACGCTCCAGATACACTTTGATTAAAAAGGAAACATGGAAGCGGAGCCATGTCATTAGGAAACATATTATTTCCTTTGTTCTGGACATCCTTTCTTTTCCCCCTCCAAAATATCATGTTTACAAATAATTGGCGTGACTGATGCGTTCTTTCATGAATAACGATCGCTCTCAGATGCAGCGTCTTACCGACAGTCAACTCTATCGCCCTTGTGAAAAACAAGAGGTATGAAAAACCTTGAAACGCTTGCTGTTGTTCAGTATCTCAGCTTGGGTCATTCTTCCAATTATATGACTTTTTCAGTTGATTTCCTAGAAAATTAGCTGTGCTGCGTAGTCTTTTTCGTCAAACGTGCCAGTCAACTCAGGCTGCGATACAATAGCGCACGCATGAAGCTTAGGGAATACCATGCCACCTGTTTTTCATTGCGTTTGACATCTCCCTATTCATAAAGATGTGTTCGTTCACTCGCACGTCTCTTGTAATGAAAATAGATGCCAAATAACAACAATTAAACAGTTGCAGGCTCTTTTCGTCAATAAGTTATTATTGGTAAATTTGAGATCAGTTAACAGTTAATTAGATGATTCTCTTACAGAAGTATCATCTGATTTCAGAATGGTAATACACTAAAATTAGCCTGCCTTGCTGTTGTTTTTTTGCCTTTAAAGGGATAGTTCTTCCCAAAATGAAAATGTCATTGTAATGTTGTTCTGAACTATTCATTATTTTTTTTCTGTTGAACACAAAAAAGATATTTTGAACAATGTTGGTAATCAAACAGTTGATGGTAGCCATCGACTTATATATCGACCATAATATTATTGTTCCATACCATAGAAGTCAATGGCTGCCGTAAACTGTTTGGTTGCCAGCATTCTTCAAACTAAAAATGTTGGTAACCAGACAAATGTTGGTAGCCATTGACTTTCATAGTATTTTTGTTCCATACCATAGAAATCAATAGCTGCCGTCAAAAAGTTTGGTTACCAACATTATTCAAACTACGAATGTTGGTAACCAAACAAACAGTTGATGGCAGCTATTGACTTCCATAGTTTTTTGTTTCCGTTCGGGAACTCACGCTGCGTCGAGACACGCGTTGGGAACGCCCCTGTGTTCCCACGCTCTGAAACATGCGTGTAATCTGTCCGAGGGTACCTCCACCCGGGTGATGTCACCGGTGGGGATGACATAGCGACCAGGAAATATAAAAGCACATGCGGTGGAGACAGCGGCAGCTTCTGTTGTTCAGTAAGCGCTCTATGTGTGTCACGTCATATTTATTGTTGTACATCCTTTGCAATATTACTCTTTATTATAACAAAGTCTGGCAATAATGTTGATTCTGACAAGCAGCGTTTCAGGCTGTGTGTTCCTCCCTGCCCTCGTTTCATCATGGATGGGGATACACACAGTTTGTGCGTTGCTTGTATGGGAGCGGAGCACGCTCGGTCAGCTCGAGGGAGCTGACTGCCCGCATTTTGTTCGTCTCTTGATGCGGACGTTCTGCTCCCGGAGAGCACTCTTTGAGGAGGGTGCTCTCGCCAGCTTTCCCCGCGGTTCGGGTGTGCCTTAAATCATGGGGTTCGCAAATGAATCTGGCACAAAGAATGGAGATGGGCACGTCCTTTTCTTCTTCTCCTGCCAGATCTAGCCCTCACTCTTTGGGGACAGAAGCACGTTCTGAAACGGTTTAGCTATACTCGGCCGCCTCTTCAGTCCCAACGTTTCCCACTATGCTAATGTGATAGGGCTAAATGAGCGCAGTTATGGGAAGATCCCCCGGGTTGAGGATACGCTTGCGGGCTATCTTTCTCCTGCTGGCCCATCTTCCCTTAAGGCCCCGGTGTTACCCACCAAGCCGCTTAGGACTTCTTCGGCTTTGGTGGGTAAAGCTTACATGGCGGCGAGTCAGGCTGGAACTTGCTTGCACACTATGGCGATGTTGCAGGCTGACCTGCTGAAAGAGATGAGGGAGAAGAAATAAAAAATTTTGATATCGCTGAACTGTGTAGAGCCACAGATCTTTCACTCCTGGCAACCAAGGAGACTGCCAGAGCTATTGGGTGGTCTATAGCAGCCTTGGTGGCCACAGAGAGACATTTGTGGCTGATCCCATCTCAGATAAATGATAAAGACAGGGTCGTTCTCCTGGACGCCCCGTTATCGCCTTCTGGCCTGTTCAGCGACGCTGTAAACACAGTCATCGACAGGTTCCAGGAGGCCAAGAAACAAGCGGCGGCTTTCAGCGATTTCTCCCTCGCCGCTTTCGGGGGGCTGATAGGCGGGATCAACCCTAGCCATGTACCAGCTCCTCATATCGAGAAGTCCAGAAATGGAGCATCGCCACTCGCACTGTCATTTTCAATAAGAAGGCTTAGGCCAAGAGGTCCTGACATAAATGGGTCAGGACATCTGAGGGCAAGTCCTTCTGGGGAAGAGCGGTTCACACCTCATCATACGGTGTCCGTCTCTCCTCAGTGCCCTCAGGAGATCGTTTAGTTGACCCTGCCACCCCCGGTGCTTCAGGGCACACCAGCGAGTGCATCTCTCAGCTTCCAGCCGGAAACGTAGTGGTCCTGAGAGGCTCGCTACCTCCAAGGAGGTCTATAGAGCAGCTAGATCGGCCGTCCCCTGCCGGTGTTCTGTCGATTTGTGCTACCCTGTCAGATTTTGCTACCTCCCATTAAAATAGTGGGTAGTACAATTCGACAACGAAAAATGCTATCTGTAAAATTATGGTTTATTAACGTCTACACCTGCAGATACATTAAATATTGTTGTTCATCGTGAGAAAAAGGATGCAATATTGATGTGTGCCTGCGCAGTAAACCCTGGTGGGACAATCTGACGGGTAGGATAAAATGTCAGGACACCGGTCCTCTGCTTCAGGGCACCGAACTAGCAGTTCTAAATGTACCAGAGGCCAGGCTCGAGAGACTGGTTCCCTTAGTACATCATCTGGCAGCGTGGAAGCTTCTGCCAAATGTGTCTCATGGGGTCCGGCACACTGTAGAAGATTCAGTTCGGGTCTCGTCTGCCTCTATTCAACGGGGTGTTTCCCACTCTGGTGGGCCCCGAGCAGGCTCTAGTCGTGGAACAATAAGTAGACACTCTCTTGAGGAAGGAGGCCATCGAGGTGGTCCCTCCTCTCGACAGAGAGTCCGGGTTCTACAGCCGGTACTTCATCGTTCTGAAGAAGGATGGGGGGTTACGTCCGATTGTTGAACCGCTCAGTTATGTGACTCAAGTTCAAAATGCTTACGATCAAACAATTTGTGTCTCAAATCAGGTCCGAGGACTGGTTTGTGATGATAGATCTGAAGGACGCATACTTACACATATCCATCCTTCTTCAACACAGGAAGTTCCTGAAGTTTGCTTTCGGGGGCAAAGTGTACCCATATTGGGTTATTCCAATCGGTCTGGCACTCTCACCCCACACTTTCACGAAGTGTGTGGCTGCTGCTCTGGCTCCCCTGCGACTCCAGGGCATCCGCATACTGAATTATATTGACGATTGGTTGATTCTAGCTCAGTCAGAGCAGATAGCGGTTCGGCATCGAGATGTCTTTCTCGCTCACATAAAAGAGTTGGGGTTAAGACTAAACACAAATAAAAGTGTGCTTTCTCCATTACAGAGGACCACTTATCTGGGTGTAGTGTGGGATTCGACCATGATGCAGGCACGTCTGTCTCCTGCGCGTATCGAGTCGATCCTCACGGCAGTCAAGAGAGTGAAAGAAGGCCAGTCACTCACTGTGAAGCAGTTTCAGAAACTGTTGGGTCTGATGGCAGCTGCGTCCAACGTGATACCTTTTGGCATGCTGTTCATGAGACCCTTGCAGTGGTGGCTCAGGACCAAGGGGTTTTCCCCGAGGGGCAACCCACTTGGCTTGATCAAGGTCACGCAGCGATGCTTTTGTGCCTTAGTCATGTGGAGAAAGCCTTGTTTCTTGTCTCAGGGCCTGGTGTTGGGGACTCCTTGTCGTCGCGTAATGCTAAAAACAGCCCGCGGTCTGTGGAGTGGCACATCTCACGTGGCACATCAACTGCCTGGAGATGCTGGCCGTGTTTCAGGCACTGAGAACACTTTCTCCTGGACCTAAGAGGCCATCATGTGTTGGTGTGCACCGACAACACAGCGGTGGTCTCTTACATGAACCACCAGGGAGGTCTGCGTTCATGCCCCCTTTACAGGCTGGTGCACCAGATCCTTGTGTGGGCCCAAGGCAAACTCCTTTCGCTAAAATCAGTGCACATCCCTGGGCATCTTAATCAGGGAGCAGACATCCTGTCGAAGCAGGGACCGAGGCCCGGGGAATGGAGGCTCCACCCTAAGATGGTGGAGCAGATTTGGAGGGAGTTCAGCCAGTCTCAAGTGGACTTGTTCGTGACTCAAGAGACCTTGCACTGTCCACTCTAGTTCTCCCTCACGCATCCAGCTCCGCTTGGGCTGGATGCCATAGTGCAGATGTGGCCGAGGCTTCATCTGTATGCCTTTCCCGTGATTGCTCTGCTCCCGGGAGTTCTGGAGAGAGTGC